>NC_066562.1:5080100-5105100 GCF_024679095.1 Eriocheir sinensis
AAAACATAAAGAAAAAAAAGACGGAGAAATAAATTATGTTAAATGAAAAAAAAAAAAGAATAACCACGTCCAAATATCAACTAACCTGAGCAATAAACATAACTGAAGGGAAACGAAACTAAATGATAAAATAAAACTTGACCTCCAATGAACTTTCTCGCAACACTCACCGTCAATGTAATGTTCTGGGCGGCATGAAACACAAACAACACAAATAACAACAACAACAACACCTTCACAAACACATCATCATCATTAGGTATTATTATTATTATTATTATTATTATTATTATTATTATTATTATTATTATTATTATTATTATTATCATTGCCGCATTTCCCTTCCTCATTCTATTCCCTCCCCTTTCCTCCCTCTCTCCTCCTCCCCCTATCTTCTCTTTTATCCTTCCCCTTCTCCCCAACTCCCCTTCCTCCCTCTTCCCCTTCCCTCCCCCTCCTCCCAACACCCCCTTCTCTCCACTACCCTCACTCCCCTTTCCTTCATCTTCCCATTCCTCCTTCATGCCCCCTCCCCCCTTCCTCTTACTCACCGGCCATCCAGGTAAGCCCAGCTCCCCCGTGGGTCCTGGGGGTCCCTGTGGTCCCCTCCGCCCCCTCTTCCCGCGGCGTCCTCTGTCACCCTTGTCGCCCTGGGGGAGAGACGAGGTTGATGAGTCACCTGTGGGAGACTGGGGACTGATTGGTTACCTGTTGTGTTACCTGGAACATTGGTCCTGTGATTATTAGCATTTGTGGAAGCATGAAGGAAGGAAGGATGGCATAAAAGAATGAAGGGAGTAAACAAGTAAAAAAGGAAAGGAGGATGAAAGGAGGAACAATATACAGAAATGAGGGAAGGGAAGAAGGAAGGAATGCATAAGGAAAGGAGAGAGGGATGAAGGAAAGAAGGATGTTCAGTCACCGCCGAGTGGCCTAAGAGTATACCCACATGCTGTCCTGAAGACCACCTGTCAACCCGGATTCTGAGTAAACTCTCTAAAAGGCTCAAAGATAAGCTCCGGGGGCAGCATGAGCCAGGCAAGATGGCGCCACTATAAACACTTGCCAGCGCCACAACGGGCTGGGGCCGACCACCAGGCAGCACCGGGAAGGCCTGCCCCAGCCATGGGCGGAATATTACAACCCCAAGACCAGTATTCTCAAACACTTCAGCCTCCCACACCAACTATTTCCAAAGCCCAAAAAGTAGATCAGTTGGGGTCTAATGAGTGTTTCTTTAGGTCCAGGGTAGAGAGGAAGGGTCAAACTACCACCAGGGCCATGAAACTACTCCTGGAAATGATAAAAACTACTACGAAAGCCTTGTAAAATATGTGTGCTTGTACGCTGAAAGGTTTAAGAATATGACCCCAAGCCGCGCCTCACCTTGACCACCGTCACGTTGCTCCCGTCGGGCAGCACCAGCGTGGCCACCTGCCCCGACACACCCGGCAGGCCCCGCTCACCCTTCGCCCCGAGGGGACCCACAGGACCTGGTGTCCCGTCCCGACCTGGGGTGCCCCCCTCGCCCTTGTCGCCCTGGGGGGGTGAAGGGGAAAACGGGAGTTGAAAGGGGAGGAGAGATGTTCTGAGGGGATTGTTAAGAAATTAAAAGGTCAACATGATCATTAATTCCGCCTCTCTCTCTCTCTCTCTCTCACCTTCGGACCTGGTAACCCATCCATGCCGGGCTGGCCGGGGGGGCCTCGATCCCCCGGGGGTCCCATCAGCCCCTGGATGCCCTCCATCCCCTGGGGCCCGCGGGGGCCTGGGGAACCGGGGGGACCACGCAGCCCTCGACCTTCCTCTGGGGGACGGGCGGGGAGAAGGGGAGAAGGGAGGGAACGAGGGGGAGTATTATTGTCAATAGTGTTAACACTACTACTGCTATTTTTATTATTATTATTATTATTATTATTATTATTATTATTATTATTATTATTATTATTACTATTATTATTATTATTATTATTATTATTATTATTATTATTATTATTATTATTATTACACACACACACACACACACACACACACACACACACACACACACACACACACACACACACACATCAGAACATTCATCAGGCATCACGGGACGGACAAAGGCTGAGGATATTTTAATGAAGAACACCGAACACTGATTATAAGTACTTTACAAATTGACATATTACTTTAGGCCTGCTTGTCAATAGCGGTCCGGATTAACCCCTCTGTATTTCGACTGTGACTCCCCTCCACACACACACACACACACACACACACACACACACACACACACATTACCCCACCCATTCACCCATCACATATTCAATACACCCCCACCCGCCCCCCACCCACAAAGCAACCCCTCCCATCATCACCCCGGGGACCCACACAACCCACCCCAAACTACCTCACACACACACACACACACACACACACACACACACTTACTGGGGTGGTAGGGCACATACAGCACACCGCCGGAGCCTTCACTGCCACGCCCCAGCTCCTCGTCGTCTGTTTCTGGGGGGCGCGCCACGACCATGCAGGGGGGGGGGGGGAGGGGAAGGTGTACACATGAAGCCTAGACGAACACACACACAGCCACACGTACACACACACACGCACATCGGCCCTGTTCTGTTAGCCTCCGTGTGTTGGGTTAAGGTTATGGGGTGACAGATCCTGCACGTTATTCTCTTATCTTGAGTGTTCTTCTTGTCTACTTTTAAAAATAACATAAAGGGTGACTATCCTTCCTAAGCTGATTGGTATCCACTAAAAAGGTGTGTATCGCAGTGTATACATGGTTACAATAGGACGTTTGTGTTCCTAAAATTAAGGGGTGGTTCAGCCTCTACGCTAAAGGGAAACCACTAGATAAATATGAAGGAACGTCTCATCTCAGAATTAAAGGTTGTGTTTGGCCTTAAAGTTTAGGAGGACACTTACGATTCAAGGTCTAAGGACTAAGGAAGCCTCGACACCAAGACATACACACAAACACACACTAGAGGACACCCAACACACGCACTAACACTACAAACTAACAGATAAGAACGTTCACTAAACCAGGTCTCTCTCTCTCTCTCTCTCTCTCTCTCTCTCTCTCTCTCTCTCTCTCTCTCTCTCTCACCTTCCACCCAGGTAAGTCCTCCACTGGGGTCCCAAACGCCGATGCCTTCCCCCAGGTGAGACCCGCTGCCCAGGTTCTTGCTCTCCAGCCGCTCCACCAGCTGACAGGTAAGGCGATTAAGGTAAGGTGAGGTTAGGGAAGGTTAGACGAGGTTAGGTTAAGGTCACTTCTTAGGGCCGCTTTCACAGTCATTTTGTTTGTGTTGATCGTTACCAATGGCGGGGATCGACGCTAAAGTATTTCCACGTAAAACTGGCCGATGGGGTAGTGGCGGCTGCGGGGTTAGCCTAGCCCCGCACCTTACCACATAGGCCAGTTGGTGTTCTGGTGTTGGTCGGGAAGCATAGCCTTTGCAACGGCGCCAGTTTCACGTGGAAAATCATAGCGTCGATCGCCGCCATTGGTAACGATCAAAACAAACAAAGTGACTGAAAGCGGCCCTTAGGCTACTCCCCTTTCTTCCTCCTCCCTCCTTTCTTCCCTCTCCTCTTATAAGTCTCCCTCTGTCCCTTCCTTCTCATTTTTCTTAGATGCCTGGCGTCCTTCCCTTTTCCTTCCCACTCTCCCCACTGACCTGAGCTGCCCGTCTATCTAGTTCCTGTCTCTGAGTTCCAGGTCTCGGCGCCGGCACTCACCTGCTTGAAGATTTCGGCTCGGTCCTCCTCCGTCATCTTGCCAGGGATGCCCGGGGGTCCTGGTAGCCCACGCCCGGCGCTGCCCTTCTCACCTGCCAGGCCGGAAAGGTGGAAAGAAAGAATAAAAGAAAGAAAAAAGAAAGGAAGAGAGAAAGGATAAAATGTAAGAATCAGCATTTTTTGGGGGGGTGGCGGTTATATGGATATAGAAAGGGTGTATGGAAGTTTGTAACCCTTTCAGTAGTTTATTTTGTGTAATTTGGCCAAGAAAATACAGTTAGGTAATAAAGTATAGATTGAAATGTAAGACTCAGCATTTTTTGGGGGGTTGTGGCGGTTATTTGGGTATAGAAAGGGTGTATGGTGTAGTTTGTAACCTTTTGTGCTGTTTGTTTTGTGTTATTTGGATAAGATAATACAGTTAGGTAATAAAGTATAGATTGAAATGTAAGAATCGGCTTTTTTGACGGGCGTTTATTTGTATATAGCAATGGTGTATGGTGTAGTTTGTAACCATAGTGCTGTTTGTTTTGTGTTATTTGGATAAGATAATACAGTTAGGTAATAAAGTATAGATTGAAATGTAAGAATCAGCTTTTTGGGGGGTGGCGGTTATTTGGATATAGAAAGGGTGTATGGTGTAGTTTGTAACCATAGTGCTGTTTGTTTTGTGTTATTTGGATAAGATAATACAGTTAGGTAATAAAGTATAGATTGAAATGTAAGAATCAGCTTTTTTTTGGGGTGGGGTTATTTGGGTATAGAAAGGGTGTATAGAAGCTTGTAACCCTTTCAGTCCTGTTTGTTTTGTGTTATTTGGCTTAGAAAATACAGTTGGGTAATGAAGTAAAGAATAAAATGTAAGAATCAGCTTTTTTGGGGGGTGGGGTTATTTGGGTATAGAAATGGTGTATAGAAGCTTGTAACCCTTTCGGTCCTGTTTATTTTGTGTTATTTGGCTCAGAAAATACAGTTAGGTAATCAGCTTTTTGGGGGGGTGTTATATTTGATATAGAAAGGGTGTATGGAAGTTTGTAACCCTTTCAGTAGTTTATTTTGTGTTATTTGGCTCAGAAAATACAGTTAGGTAATGAAATATAGAATGAAATGTAAGAATCAGCTTTTGTGACGGGTGAGGTTATTTGGGTATAGAAATGGTGTATGGAAGTTTGTAACCCTTTCAGAAGTTTATTTTGTGTTATTTGGATAAGAAAATACAGTTAGGTAATGAAATATAGAATGAAATGTAAGAATCAGCTTTTTTGGGGGTGGGGTTATTTGGGTATATAAAGGGTGTATAGAAGTTTGTAACCCTTTCAGTCCTGTTTGTTTTGTGTTATTTGGCTCAGAAAATACAGTTAGGTAATGAAATATAGAATGAAATGTGAGAATCAGCTTTTTTGACGGGTGGTGTTTATTTATTTATTTATTTTTCACAACAAAGGAGACAGCTCAAGGGCACAAAAAAGGGAAACAGTAATAAAAAAAGCCCGCTACTCGCTGCTCTTGAATCTTTTTCTTTGTATATAGAAAGGGTATAGATGTTTGTAACTCCTTCAGTATTGCTTATCTTGTGCTCTTTGGCTTAATGGATGAAATAATTGAAATATTGGTTTGCCCTTGCAGGAGAAAGTTGGATTGTATAGGGAGGAGCTTGAGCAGACAGACAGATAAAAGGTGCATTGCTGAGGGATGAAAGAACAGAAGCACTGGTCTACCCTTGCATTATAAAGCTGGACAGTACAGGGATGAAAGTATGAAATATTGGTTTGCCCTTGCAGGAGAAAGTTGGATTGTATAGGGAGAGGCTTGAGAAGAGACAGAAAAAGGCTAATTGCTGAGGGATGAAAGAACAGAAGCACTGGTCTACCCTTGCATTATAAAGCTGGACAGTACAGGGATGAAAGTATGAAATAGTGGTTTGCCCCTGCAGGAGAAAGTTGGACTGTATAGGGAGAGGCTTGAGAAGACAGACAGAAAAAGGCTTATTGCTGAGGGATGAAAGAACAGAAGTACTGGTCTACCCTTGCATAATAAAGCTGGACAGTACAGGGATGAAGTATGAAATAGTGGTTTGCCCTTGCAGGAGAAAGTTGGACTGTGAAGGGAAGCAATATTACATCCTATCATCATTATAATCATCATCATCATCATCATCATCATCATCATCATCATCATCGTCATCATCAACTCACCTCGTCACCCTTCTCCCCAGGGCTTCCATTCTCCCCTTTCTCCCCTTTACTCCCGGGGTGACCTCTTGGGCCCCTTTCCCCCAGCGCCCCCTGCTCCCCCTTCACCCCCGGGGCGCCTGGGGTCCCGGGGCGAGCTGGGGCCACCGTCATTCCGTTCTCGAGCTGCGGGGGAGACTGTATTAGTGTGGGGGGGCGGGGGGGGGGGGGTGGAGGAAGGAGGGAGAAGAGGGTTAGAAGGAAGAGGAAGGTTAGGAGGAGGAAAAGAAGGGGTAGAAGGAGGAAAAGCAGAAATAGAAGGGTAGATAGAGAGGTAGATGAAGCGATAGATAGATAAGTAGATATATAGAGAGACAGATAAGGGAGACTGTGTTAATGGGGGGAGGGAAGTAGATGGAGAAGTAGATAGACAGATATATATATATATATATATATATATATATATATATATATAGAGAGAGAGAGAGAGAGAGAGAGAGAGAGAGAGAGAGAGAGAGAGAGAGAGAGAGAGAGAGAGAGAGAGAGAGAGAGAGAGAGAGAGAGAGAGAGAGAGAGAGAGAGAGAGAGAGAGAGAGAGAGAGAGAGAACCAAAGTCTCCCTACAATATAAGCACACAGACACACACACACACAACCACAAAACTTACACAAATTAACATGGAACTAAATTTGTTTATACTTTTCTTTTTTTACATTTTATTTTATTCTCTGTACAGGACCATTTTTCTTTATTTAGCTGGAATTTTCTTTATTATTTTTCTAAGAGTTACATTTTTGTTTTGCATTTTTTTCTTTACCACCAAAAAAAAAAAAAAAAAAAAAGAAACCTCCGTAACACGTGCAAGACAAAACCTCATGCGCAAGACAACAAGCCGAAACAAACAACAACAACAACAACACAAGCGAACATAAAAAAATAAATAAATCATAAAGTTCTTATTTTTTTGTCTCTCCTCATAAATCAACAACGTATTAGGGTTTAGTTATTTAACCTTTAAATGCAAACAATGGCTAAATTTACCCCTGGGCGTTATCTTTCCCTGTGTTTCCTAGTTGTATGGAGAGCCACGCAGTTGTCCTTTCACAAGTTCTCAGTTTCCCCCAGGGTCTTGACGTGAGAGGTAATGTGCGTTTTCTGTCTCCAACAATTTTTGTGTTATTTACGATTGTGGTTAATTTCACCCACTGTTTGCACTGGAGTGGTGGTTACATTTATAAGTGACATTTCAGGCTAGGATGGTCTGTCAAGAAAAGTGAGGCAACAGGCATGATTTTCGAAGGACCAAAGATAACCTTCAATATAGCTAATGTCCTTTCGTGGCAAGATTTACTACGCTATGTTAAGAGAAAAAAATCTGTTAAAAAATCCTTCTTTTTAATCAACTTTTTGAATAAACAAAAATGAAGTAAAAATTCCTTAGTACAGTGTTTTCATTCTGTATGTAAATTAAGTGAAATATCTAGTTGTTGTCTAAGATTTATCCCCAGCATCACCGGAGAACGGGCCCTTGTCCGAGGACAAGAGGGAAGAAGGAAAAAAATTCCTCCCTTCCTGCACGGGGGAGCACGTACGGGCCTGAGCCCAAGGCCAACAGACCGACTCTATCGGTGATCGAGATCTAGCCGACCAGGTCGGTCTATCGACGAGGACTGGCGTGTCTCTGTGAATATCTAATTTCATACTGTTTATTAGATTACATAAAAAAGTGTAAATATTTTTTTATTATTTAAGTGAAATATCAAGTTTCATACTGTTGTATTAGATTACATAAAAAGTGTAAATATTTTTTATTATTTTCCTAAAAATGGGTTAAATTCGCCCGTTGTTTGCATTCGCGTTACAAAAATATTGTTTGCATTTAAGGGTTAAGGGGACACACACACACACACACACACACACACACACACACACTGATACATACACGCATACACACACACTCTCTCTCTCTCTCTCTCTCTCTCTCTCTCTCTCTCTCTCTCTCTCTCTCACACACACACACATAGGGGTTTACAGGGGCGGGACATTCAGGTTCCCTTCAGTGTTACCTTGAACATATTGCGCGGCTTCCATTGTGGCTGAGGGACGGGAGACAGAAAACAGTAAACGGTGTGCCAGACTCTCCTAAACGTGTGTGTGTGTGTGTGTGTGTGTGTGTGTGTGTGTGTGTGTGTGTGTGTGTGTGTGTGTGAACGTAACCTTGGTGCTTATAAGGCCGTGAATACAGTAAATAGTGTACATAATGTGTGTGTACGTGCGATGTGACATGCCTTCGTTGTGTGTGTGTGTGTGTGTGTGTGTGAGAGAGAGAGAGAGAGAGAGAGAGAGAGAGAGAGAGAGAGAGAGAGAGAGAGAGAGAGAGAGAGAGAGAGAGAGAGAGAGTGTGTGTGTGTGTGTGTGTGTGTGTGTGTGTGTTCTTAAATTAATTATCCAAAAGTGTAAGTGATTAGTGCAAAATTTATGCGCAAAAGGCGGCGTCACACGGGGCAAATTTCTGCCAACATGTTGCTCGTTTTCGTTGGTGAAATCGCCAACCACCAATGTTGTGCATCACACTGTCCTGACCCTGAACTGTCGTGTTGACGCCGCGCCCCAACAACAACAAACACCACCCCAGCATCTCTCCAGCCACTTTACCATGAATCGGAAGGATATTGAGGCTTTAGAAGATTGTGCTGCTGCATTGCACATAATGAAGCATGTGCTACGACTGCAGAAGCGCCAGAAGAGGCAGCGGGGGCGTCCATGGCTAGCAAGAAGGCAAGAGAGGAGGAACTACACCAATCCCACAACATTTCATGATCCCTCACCAGATCACTGAGTCTGTGCTGAGCTTGAACACTCCAGCAAAACTTTGTCGTGGAAGTGTTCTCCACCTCAACAGTTTGTTTACCTCGCGCCAGGCACAGACTCCGCCCAGCATACCATCACAGTCAGTTGAGTGTTATAAATAACTTTACACAGTGGACAAATAAATAAAAAACACATACTTGCACATGTACGTCGGTTTTTGGAGTTTTACAGTTGACAATTCGAGTAAATATGTACGATGATTGATTTTCAATTTACATTTACAGCTTAAAGCACGAATGTCATTTGACCCCGATTTCTCCCAACCGGTCTGGCAACACAGCCGTTGCCCATCCTTCCCGATCGCCAAATCTTGTTGGTCGTTGTTCATTTTGCCCAAACAAACGCGAGCAACATGTTGGGAGAAATTTTTCCTGTGTGACGCCGCCCTAAGTGTGGACATTTGAAGTTTATTAGTGCAGAAAATAAGAATATGCAAAAAATAACAATGATAATATTAATGATGATGATGATGATAATAATAAAAGTAAATAATACTAATACTAGAGTAATGAATATAAAAGAAATCTGAGAGAGAAGAACATAATAAAACTAAATAAAACCAAATAAACCATAATACAATAAAACTGACAAAATAAAATTAACACAAAATAAAAAAAATATACACCTGAAAAAGAAACAAAATCCTGCAACTCAAAACAAACCGTCATCAAAACAAAAACAAACAAACAAACAAACACGCGTGAAGCAAATAAAACCGTGACACAACTAAATAAAACACACACACACACACACACACAAACACACACACACACACACACACACACACACACATTTGCCCTACCTCCCCTCCCCCCCCACACACACACACAGAGACGCCACCTCCCCCCCCCCCACACACACAGACGCAACCCCCCACCCTAAACACACACAACCCCCTCACACAAACACACAAACAAACACACTCACGTCGTGGTTGGCCCAGCCTGGTTGCCCCGGGGGTCCCTGTGCGCCAGGCTCCCCACGCTGCCCCGGGGGTCCATCCAGCCCAGACTCCCCTTTGGCTCCCTGGGGCCCGTCCGCTCCTGGGGATGAGGATCTTATAGAGGGGAGGAATGAGGCATGGAATGTGGGGAAGGAAGGAGGGGAAGGAATGAGGGGAAGGGGTGAAGGAGGGGAAGGAATATGGGGAATGAACGAAGGAAAAGGACGTGGGGAAGGAACGAGGGGAAGGAATGAGGGGAAGGCGTGAAGGGAAGGAGTGAAGGGAAGGAATGGGGGGAAGGAGCGAGGGGAAGGAATGAGGGGAGGGAACAATGGGAAGGAATGAAAGGAAGGAATGGGGGGAAGGAATGAGGGGAAGGAATATGAGGAAGAAACAAGAGGAAGGAAGGAGGGGAAGGAATGTGTGGAAGGGAGGGGAAGGATGAATACAAACAGTGAAATAATGAAAAAAAAGGGAAAAAAAATCCGCTACAACAAAAAATATAGAAAAAATACACACCAAATAAAGTCGAGTGAACACACACACACACACACACACACACACACACACACACACACACACACACACACACACACACTGAAAAAAAACAAAAACAAAAAACAGAAAGAAGGTAAAGGATAATCTACGGAGAAAAGCAACTAATTGACATCTCAGCAAAATGCAAAAAAAAATGACACCTGTAATTTAAGAGCGATTAATGCACACCTGGAAAAAAAAATAATAATAAATAAATAAATAAATAAATAAATAAAAAATAAAAAAATCCAGGTCAAACTCCCCCCCTCCCCCCCGTGCACTCACCTCGCCTCCCCGTGCCGCCTCTGTCCCCCTTGTCTCCCTTCTCCCCCTGGGGGCCGCGCTCCCCCGGGGGCCCCGACCGTCCCGACGTGCCCGGGGTGCCCGCCACGCCGTCCCTGCCTGGCACTCCCTTGGGTCCCCGCGGCCCACGAGGGATCTGGGGGAGAGTGTTGCTGGGGTCACTGTGTTGCCTAGTGTTGTGTTGACGGGGAGGCAGACGGACAGTGACAGAGTGACGGTAACAGAGAAACAAACAAATAAGTCAGTGATAAGTCAACCACCACAGAAAGCACGAGAAAATACACACACAGACAAATATAAATAAATAAATAGAAGACTGATAAACTGATGATTATTTTTTACATCAAAGGGTGCGGCTCAAGGGCAACAAGAAGAGTAAAAAAAAAAAAAAAGCCCGCTACTCGCCGCTCCCACAATATAGATATATACATGAAAGGAAAAAAAACATTCATACAAATAAAAATCGACAAAAAATGAAAAAAAAAAAGTACCTACCAAGACCCAGCCTCCCAGCACACCCTCGCCCGCCATTCACCTGCCCACGAGAGCTTACCTGCGCCAACACAGCGGCCACCAGGTGTGTAGTGTTGCAGGCACACTCCCCGCGCCGCGCCCACACCTCCGCGTCCACCTGGCGAGAGGGAGGGTAATGAGTGCCCAGGTGTGTGTGTGTGTGTGTGTGTGTGTGTGTGTGTTAATTGAGACAGGCTGTGAAGTGTCTGTTACCAGTATACACACATGTACACACATATATACATACATATATATACACATACACGTCCATATACTGGTTGGGATTTTTCATTAGGCCTGCAGCGCCCCCCTAACCTCACCGGGAGTGGCTTACGTCCGTTGCGGTAGTTGTCTGACCTCTTTATTCATGTGTGTGTGTGTGTGTGTGTGTGTGTGTGTGTGTGTGTGTGTGTGTGTGTGTGTTCGTGTTCGCACATAATTATTGCCATCAAGCTCGCAGTGGTCCATATCTCATCATATTTCATTATATAAGAACAACACATCACGACACTGCTCGTCCGCAAGGGATCCGTGGGCAGGTTTTCGTTTGGTGAAGACATTTGGTCAGTCAGGCAGTCAGTCACTCAGTCAACAAGTCAGTCGGTCAGTCACTCAGTCAGCCAGTCAACAAGTCAGTCAGTCCTTCATTCAGTCTGTCAGTCAGTCTGTCAGTCAGTCCTTCATTCATTCAGTCAGCCAGTCTGTCAGTCAGTCAGTCCTTCTTTCAGTCAGCCAGTCAGTCTGTCAGTCAGTCCTTCATTCAGTCAGTCAGTCAGTCCTTCATTCAGTCAGCCAGTCAGTCCTTCATTCAGTCAATCATTCAGTAAATGTCAGTCAGTCAATATCATTCCATCAGTGAGTGAGTGAGTGAGTGAGTGAGTGAGTCAGTCAGTCAGCAAGTCAATCAGTCAGTCAGTCTTTTAGTTAATTAATCAGTCAGTCAGTCTTTTAGTTAATCAATCAGTTACTCAGTCAGTCAGTTACTTAATCAGTCAACGACTTAGTCAGTCAGTTCTTCAGTCAGTCAGTCTCTCCGCCACACTCACCCCGTTCTCCTCGTCCGGCGGGAAGGGAATCTTTCTCGTCGAGGGGCCTGGGGGACCGGGGGGGCCTGGTCGCCCGGGGGGACCCGCTATGGACTCCCCTGGGGGACCCTGCAAGTGACCAGCCGCGGGGGAACAGGTTTTATTATTTTATTATATTTATGCTCATTTTGATTGCCATAATTTTTTTTCCTATTGAGTTCTAAATTTATTTTTATTTTTCCAATTTCAATATTTTATAATTATTTTCTTGATGGCTTTATTTTTTGAGGTGATGACGTGATTGTTTTTCGACTCAAATAACTTCAAATAAACTCGTACAGTGATCGTGCTTTCTTTCCTTCGTATAAGTTTCAGCCCCCAACATCAACTTACTATTTGAGTCAGTGAATACAGAACTTTATTTTTTGTTTCCTTGATTCCTCGCACACATGTTGGTTCGTTTTCACATTTCACTTGTTCACTTCACTTGCATTTCTTTTTGGCTGAGAGGAAATGTAAATAGCTTCTGCCTTCTTCCATATTTACAGTTATTATCACTATTTATATCATCATTAGTGTTATAGCAACTAGAGCAACAATAGCAACAAAAACGACTACTAATACTACCAACAACACTACTACTACTACTATTACTACTACTACTACCACTACCACTACTACTACTACTACTCTGCCACTACTACTACTACTACTACTACTACTACTACTACTACTACTACTACTACTACTACTCACCCTCGGACCTCTGCTCCCTTTCTCTCCCTTTGGTCCGGGAAGAGCGAGAAAATCTGTCACCCCAAAAAAAGAGAAAGAAAACGGATTACTGACCGAACAGAGCATGGGAAGGGAAAACAGGGGAGGGGGAGAGAAAACGGAGGGGAAAACAGGGGGAGGGGGTAGGGAAGGGCTTCTCGTGCGGTCTCTAGATGAAAGGGAGAGACCGTCGAAATAATAAATAATAAATAATGCACGACTATAGAAACAAAACTCCATATTAACCAACCAATAAATAAAAACTGGTGTGTGGAAACTTAGAATTTGTTGTTGCAAAATAATAAATAATAAATAATCCACGACTATAGAAATAAAACTCCATATTAACCAACCTATAGATAAAAACTGGTGTGTGGAAACTTAGGATTTGTTGTTGCAAAATGATAAAAAACAAGACTAATCTGAGCTCAGGGACATTGCTGTGAATACGAGAGGTAAGATATATATAAATACTTAAATAGTGACAGATTTTGAACTAAGGGAGGCAAGTGATATGTTCACTGTTAGTTGTGCTGAAAAGAAATGCAAAAGAAAGAAAATATAGGTAGTTGTGGAAAAGGTTTAAATTAAAACAAATATAGAGTGACAACATAACCTCTGTTGAAGAGAAGGCTGAGTCAAATGTATATTATCAGAGTGATGAAGATAAATGCAACATAAACAACATTCAGAGTGAGTTAGGAGGTCAACAAGTGATGCACGTTAGGAGACGCATTGCACATCTACGTGAAAATTAAAAAAAGAAGAGTTGAACGATGCTGAGTTAAGGGATGAAAACAATTGCAGAATAAAACAATATAAAAGTTAGTTAACAGAAGGAAATGAAGGTGGGTAAGTTGAGAGGTACTGTAGACATGAAACACAGATGAATTAAGTGACAAATCCATAACAAATAAATATTTACAACCTTGGCGCATTCGTTTTAAGTTAAGAGCAGGAACAGCGGCGTAGCTTAGGAAGGATACAAGTACACATGTATTATATAAGTCACGCATCTCTAGGTCAAAATAATAAATACTGGACTGGCGCATTCGTTGTTAGGGCGAGCTTGTCAGACGCAGCCAGAAGAACGCATTCGAGTTATTTGTTTGCTTGTTTGTTTGTCTGTGCATGGCTACTAACCGTTGACCGCACCGCTGGACACGAGGTAACCCGCTTCTTGGTGCCCGCGAGAAGAGGAGGAGGAGGAGGAGGAGGAGGGGGAAGGGAGGATGGTGGTAGTAGGAGTGGTGGTAACGAATGATATCTTAGGCATTGGAGTAGTGGTAGTAGTAGTGGTAGTGGTGGTAGTGGGTGCAGTGGTAGTGGTGGTAGTGGTGGTGGTGGGAGTAGTGGTGAGCGTCCTTCCTGACCCCTCCATATCGTCATCACTACTACGATAACCACCACTACCACCATCATCCCCGTCGGAGTCATCGCAGAAGTCCCCATCACAGCGAACATCGAAGTCCTGAAGAGCGTGGTCTCCGGAGTGGGCCAGGGCACCATCACCATCATCAGCACCGTCACCGAACACCCGAAGATGGTCCCTGGAGCTTGTTGGGCCGCCGAAGTCATCCCCATCGAAGTCTTGAGGGTCTTCGTGGTATCCCAAGTGACTAGACTCATCGTACTCGTCATCCTCGAAGTCCAGAATGCGGTGGTGGTTATCTGAGGTCACCGAGTCATTAAATTCATCATCATAGTACTCGGAGAGGCCCTGGGTGGCGCAGTGGGATTCCAACCCTTTCGGAAACACAACCTGCCCCTGGTGGTACCTCAAACAAGAGTCCTGGTGGCTGTAGGGGAGCATGGTGCAGGTAAAGGTGTTCTGAGGCCAGGGGAGAAGGTTCCGGTACATGACAGGGAGGCACTGACGCAGCCCCACCTCGCAGACCTCTCGGCAGGGCGGCAGGGGTTTGTGCAGGCCAGGGCGGCAGGGTGGGGCCAGCAGGGAGCACACGACGAAGCGGAACTCCTTATTGCAGCCCAGGGAGTTGAGAGGGTGCCAGAACAGCGCCGCCATCGCCTCCGCCTCCCTCGGCCCGTGTCCCAGGAGGTTCGGGTACACGGCTTTCTCCCACTCCATGCCCTTACATGCCCACGTCATGCCCACCGCCCTACAGTGCTTGTCGTCGCAGCCTGAGCACGCCCGCCGCGACACGCCAGACAGACACACAGACAGACATATGAGGTCAGGTCAGTTTGCAAGGGAATGACTCGGGGACACCTCACTTTCTTTACGGCCTTTCACCCAAAAACAACCCAAAAATAATGGAACTCTAACTTAAAATACTAAAAAAGAAAGGACTCATTACAGCCATAAGGTGAATTTCATGGTTAAGTATCGGGGACACCTCACTTTTTATTTTAGACTTTCACCCAAAACACAAGAATAATGAAACTCTAACTTAACATACGGAAAAAAGAAAGACCTTATGACAGCCATAAGATAAATTTGATAGTTAAATGTTATGAGCTCAGTTTGCAAGGGAATAGCTCGGGGACACCTCACTTTTTTTACGGCCTTTCACCCAAAAACAACCCAAAAATAATGGAACTCTAACTTAAAATACTAAAAAGAAAGATCACATTATACAGTCATAAGGAAATCATAGAGAAGTAATATGAGTTCAGTTCGCAAGGGAATAACTCGGGGACACTTCACTTTTTTTACGGCCTTTCACCCAAAAACAACCCAAAAATAATGGAACTCTAACTTAAAATACTAAAAAAGAAAGACCACATTATACAGTCATAAAGAAATCAAATACAGAAGTAATATGAGCTCAGTTTGCAAGGGAATAACTCGGGGACACCTCACTTTTTTTCGTATTTTCACCCAAATCAACAAAAATCATGGAACTCAAACTTAAAATACAAAAGAAAGGTCTCGTTACAGCCATAAGGTGAATTTCATGGTTAAGTATTATGAGGTCAGTTTGCAAGGGAATAACTCGGGGACACCGCACTTTTTTTCGTATTTTCACCCAAATCAACAAAAATCATGGAACTCTAACTGAAAATACAAAAGAAAGGTCTCATTACAGCCATAAGGTGAATTTCATGGTTAAGTATTACGAGCTCAGTTTGCAAGGGAATAACTCGGGGACACCGCACTTTTTTTTCGTATTTTCACCCAAATCAACAAAAATCATGGAACTCTAACTTAAAATACAAAAGAAAGGTCTCATTACAGCCATAAGGTGAATTTCATGGTTAAGTATTATGAGGTCAGTTCGCAAGGGAATAACTCGGGGACACCTCACTTTTTTTTCGTATTTTCACCCAAAACAACAAAAAATCATGGAACTCTAACTTAAAATACAAAAGGAAGGACTCATTACAGCCATAAGGTGAATTTCATGGTTAAGTATTACGAGCTCAGTTCGCAAGGGAATAACTCGGGGACACCGCACTTTTTTTCTTACTTTCACCCACGACAATAAAAAATCATGGAACTCTAACTTAAAATACAAAAGAAAGGTCTCATTACAGCCATAAGGTGAATTTCATGGTTAAGTATTACGAGCTCAGTTCGCAAGGGAATAACTCGGGGACACCGCACTTTTTTTCTTACTTTCACCCACGACAATAAAAAATCATGGAACTCTAACTTAAAATACAAAAGAAAGGTCTCATTACAGCCATAAGGTGAATTTCATGGTTAAGTATTATGAGGTCAGTTTGCAAGGGAATAACTCGGGGACACCTCACTTTTTTTCGTATTTTCACCCAAATCAACAAAAATCATGGAACTCTAACTTAAAATACAAAAGAAAGGTCTCATTACAGCCATAAGGTGAATTTCATGGTTAAGTATTATGAGGTCAGTTTGCAAGGGAATAACTCGGGGACACCTCACTTTTTTTTCGTATTTTCACCCAAATCAACAAAAATCATGGAACTCTAACTTAAAATACAAAAGAAAGGTCTCATTACAGCCATAAGGTGAATTTCATGGTTAAGTATTACGAGCTCAGTTTGCAAGGGAATAACTCGGGGACACCTCACTTTTTTTCGTATTTTCACCCAAATCAACAAAAATCATGGAACTCTAACTTAAAATACAAAAGAAAGGTCTCATTACAGCCATAAGGTGAATTTCATGGTTAAGTATTATGAGGTCAGTTTGCAAGGGAATAACTCGGGGACACCTCACTTTTTTTCGTATTTTCACCCAAATCAACAAAAATCATGGAACTCTAACTTAAAATACAAAAGAAAGGTTTCATTACAGCCATAAGGTGAATTTCATGGTTAAGCATTATGAGGTCAGTTTGCAAGGGAATAACTCGGGGACACCTCACTTTTTTTCGTATTTTCACCCAAGACAACAAAAATCATGGAACTCTAACTTAAAATACAAAAGAAAGGTCTCATTACAGCCATAAGGTGAATTTCATGGTTAAGTATTATGAGTTCAGTTCGCAAGGGAATAACTCGGGGACACCTCACTTTTTTTCTTACTTTCACCCACGACAATAAAAAATCATGGAACTCTAACTTAACATACGAAAAAAAAGGAAAGGTCTCGTTACAGCCATAAGGTGAATTTGATAGTTAAATGTTATGAGCCCAGTTTGCAAGGGAGGCTGGAGAACACATGATTTTTTTTCGAACTTTCAACAACAACAAAAATAATGGAGCTCTGTAACTTAACATACGAAAAAAAGGAAGGTCTCGTTACAGCCATAAGGTAAATTTGATAGTTAAGTTTGCAAGGGGACACCTGATTTATTTTTTTTCCACTTTCAATAACAACAACAAAAAAAAAGAAACTCTATAACTTAACAAACACATGATGACAGTTTGCAAGGAAAGATTGGGAACTAACTTTTTTTTATCACTTTCAACAAAAACGTAAAAATAAAATAATAACTGTGGAACTTAAAAATACACAAGAAAATATTTAAAAGTCAACCAAAATAAATCAACTTGGAACCAAAATTAAAACTCAGATTCTCATAACACACACTAATAAAAATGGAAGGTGGAATGGAAGGGAAGGACAACAACAACAACAACAACAATAATAATAATAATAATAATAATAATAATAATAATAATAATAATAATAATAATAATAATAATAATAATAATAATAATAATAATAATAATAATAATAATAATAATAATAATAATAATAATAATAATAATAATAATAATAATAACACCAATCAACTTCTTTCATATTTGTCTGTTAGTTTGTTCTTTCCACGTGCTTGGCAAGGCTTGGCAGGGCGTGGCTAAAGGGGAGGGGGGGGCTTATGGGGGGGAAGGGGGAGGGGGAGGGGGTATAGCAGGGGTTAGCGGTTGCCTGCTTAACTACTGCTACTACGCGTGTGTGTGTGTGTGTGTGTGTGTGTGTGTGTGTGTGTGTGTGTGTGTGTGTGTTTAAAGGGAATGAATGAGAGAAAAGATAGATGAAGGAAGGAAGGAAAGAAGGAAGGAAAGAAAGAAGGAAGGAAGGAAGGAAGGAAGGAAGCAAGGAAGGAAGGAAGGAAGGAAGGAAGGAAGGTAGAAAAGGAAGGAATAGAGTAAAGGAGGAGGGAGGAAAGGAAGAGGAAAAAAAAAGAACTTAAAGAAGAAAAGAAAGAAGAAAAAAATATACTCAAAGAAAAAGAGAAGAGAAGAAAACGGAGACAAAAGAAAACGAAAGAAAATGGGAAATTGAAGAAAACGGGGCGAGGTTGTTACCTTGCACCAATCAGAAAGCAGCGATTAGGAATTCTGAGCGCTGATTGGCTGTTCGATTTCGTTCTATTCTCTCATTGGTTAAAACTACTTCGTGCATGAGGCGTTTTGCGGATACTATTGGCTGATGAAGGGAAGGGAAGGGAAGGGATGGGAAGGCAAGGGACGGGAAGGGTAGGGAAGGGAAGGGAAGGGAAGGGAAGGGAAGGGGAGGGAAGGGAAGGGAAGGAAAGGAAAGTAAGGGTAGGGAAGGGGAGGGAAGGGAAGGGAAGGAAAGGAAAGGAAGGGTAGGGAAGGGATGGGAAGGACATGCAGGGAAAGGAACTCATGGGACGGGATGGGATGGGATGGGAAGGAACGGGAAGGGAAGGAAAGGGAAGGGATGGGAAGGGAAGGGTAGGGAAGGGAAGGACATGCAGGGAAGGAAAGTCATGGGACGGGATGGGATGGGATGGGAAGGAACGGGAAGGGAAGGAACAGGAGAGGATAGGGAAGGGAAGGGATGAGATGGGATGGGGTGGGATGGGATGGGAAGGGAAAGGCAGGGAAGGAAAGGGAAGGGAAGGAAAGGGAAGGGAAGAAAAGGGAAGGGAACTGAAGGGAAGGGACGGGATGGGATGGGATGGGATGGAAGGGAAGGGAAGGGAAGGATGTGAGGTAAAGGGGAGGAAGGAAAGAAGAAAGAAGAAAAAAAGATAATGAAAGAAAGGAAGGAAGGAAGGAAGGAAGGAAGGAAGGAAGGAGAGGAAAAAGATACAAAGAAAGAAAGGGGAAGGAAGGAAGAATGAAGGAGAGAAAAGATAGAGAAAAAAAATAGAAAGAAAAGAAGGAAAAGAAAAAAAAAAGAAAGGGAGGAGGAGGAGGAGGAGGAGGAGGAGGAGGAAAAAAAGAAGATGGGAGGCGTCTGGAGCAACACAGTGACAAGCAACGCAAACAAACAAACAAACAAACAAACACGGATTAATAACAAACACTACAACAACACAAACACACACACGCACACACAAACAAAGCGCTGATGTTCTTTTGTTTAATTGTTTTGATTTGTTTTGCTTTGAGTTAATTCGGCGCAGGCTGGTTACGTTTCTCTCTCTCTCTCTCTCTCTCTCTCTCTCTCTCTCTCTCTCTCTCTCTCTCTCTCTCTCCCATTCCTTTCCCTTCCCTTTAACTGCCCCTTCTATAAATTTTTTTTCATTCTCTTCCCAACCTCTATCCTCCTCCTCCTCCTCCTCCTCCTCCTCTTCTTCTTCTTCTTCTTACCTCGAGGGGGGGGCGGGGGCGGTAGGGGGGGAGGGGCGCCGTCGAAGTCCAGCCCCGAACCCTCCAACCTCGGGAGTGGCAAATCTTCCTCCTCTTCCTCTTCCATGTCGAACTGTGGGCGAGAGGAAGGAAGAGGCGGTGAAGAGGAGGAGGAGGAGGGAGAAAGAAAGGAAGGAAGGAAGGAAGGAAGGGATAGAGAGATAGATAGAGAGATCGAGGGAGATATATAGAGTATGAAGAAATATAGAAGAATATTAAATGAAAGAAAGAAGAAAAAGAAAATGAAAAGAGTAAGAAGGAAGAAAGGAAGAATATTTGAAAGAAAGAAATGAAAAAGAGAATGAAACAAAAGGGAAAAGAGAATGAAATGAAAGAAATAAGAGAAAAAGGGAAAAACAGTCAACAGGAAAGAAAGAATATTTGAAAGAAAGAAAAAAGAAAGGACAAAAAATGAAAGTACGAAACAAATGATCAATAAAGAAGAATCAGAAAGAGGGGAATAAAGAAAAGAAAAAAGTAGAAAAAAACAACAAGTGAATCATAAGAAAAGTATACAAATTAGTGTAAAGTCAAATAAACCAATTCTCATATTAGTACCGATATAAGTTAATAAGCTTTTTTTCTTTTCTGCCTTACTTCAGGGGGAGAACTTAGCATCACACAACACATGAACATAACACAGATAACATGACCCCGCCGACGAGCCATCCAGCGGCGGGAAACAGCAAACAGAGGACACGAGTTACAGGCAAGCCATCAGCCCCGCACCGCCTGTCATCCAGCGGGCGGCACACACACTCACCGTGAAACTGTCCTCCTCCAGCACGGGCAGGTCAGCACGCCCGTCACCTGACCCCGAGGTGTGGTACTGAAAAGGGCAAGGGTACGGGTCAGCCGAGGCGGGGAGCGGGGGAGGCGGGGCGAGGCGGGGCGGGGCGGGGCGGGGCGGAGCTAAGAGGGGCCATGGGGGGCATTGCACAAGACTGACTACTACTGGGTCATATTCTCTCACATTCGGGGCACACACACACACATTGAAGGCTTTGGTGGAGGTTACTGTGTTAGTGTGTCCATGGGTAGTGTTATGGACCTAGGGATAGCTTGACAAGGCTTACGTAGAGGTTGTTTTGTTGTGTTAGTGTTTCCATGGGTAGTGTTATGTGTTATGAACCTAGTGATAGTTTGACAAGGCTTACGTAGAAGTTGTGTTAGTGTTTCCATGGGTAGTGTTATGGACCTAGGGATAGCTTGACAAGGCTTTCGTAGAGGTTGTGTGAGTGCTTCCATGGATAGTGTTATGAGCCTAGTGTTAGTTTGACAAGGCTTTCGTAGAGGTTGTGTTAGTGTTTCCATGGGTAGTGTTATGAGTCTAGTGATAGTTTGACAAGGCTTTCATAGAGGTTGTGTTAGTGTTTCCATGGGTAGTGTTATGAGTCTAGTGTTAGTTTGACATGGCTTACGTAGAGGTTGTGTGAGTGTTTCCAAGGGTAGTGTTATGAGCCTGGTGATAGTTTGACAAGGCTTACGTAGAGGTTGTGTTAGTGTTTCCATGGGTAGTGTTATGAGTCTAGTGATAGTTTGACATGGGTTTCGTAGAGGTTGTGTTAGTGCTTCCATGGGTAGTGTTATGAGTCTAGTGATAGTTTGACATGGGTTTCGTAGAGGTTGTGTTAGTGTTTCCATGGGTAGTGTTATGAGCCTAGTGTTAGTTTGACAAGGCTTTCGTAGAGGTTGTGTGAGTGCTTCCATGGATAGTGTTATGAGCCTAGTGATCGTTTGACAATACTTCTGCACCGTGAACGTTAAAACCACTCATAAGAACCAGACTAATCTCCATTGTGACCTTGGGAAATATTTGTGAGAGCCGAAATCGTGTGAGAATAAGGACCATAAGGGAATTTTTATGGTCAGTAGAGCGGGGGATTAAGGGGACCATCAAAGCCTACAGAGGGGTCTTTGGGGTAGCTAGGGGCACGGGGCAATAGTTTCAGGGGAGAGGGGCACAGACAAGACACAGACAGGTGGATACACTAATTAACACAGGTAAAGGTACGAGCAAGGGGCACATAACAGCCAGGGCGGTAAAGGGACACAGACATACAGACAGGACATGAAAAGCAATACAGACGGAAACAGAGACAGACATACAGATATACAGACATACAGACACAGACAGACATACATACAGACATACAGGCATACATACAGACATACAAATAGACAAACATATAGACACATAGACAAAGAGAAAGACATACAGACATACATACAGACATACAGACATACATACATACATACAGACATACAGACACAGAGACAGACATACAGACACACAAATAGACAAACATATAGACACATAGACAAAGAGAAAGACATACAGACAGACACTTATGAGAGACATATAACAGGCATACAGACAAATACAGACAGAGAGACAGACAGAGAAACATACAAGAGAAAGAAACAAAGGTAGATAAGATAAAAATAAGATTAACGACGAAATAAATATAATCTCTCTCTCTCTCTCTCTCTCTCTCTCTCTCTCTCTCTCTCAGATAACACACAAAAAAATAACCTTCCTAAACACACACACACACACACACACACACACACACACAGAGTAAGGCAACACTACACAGCCCACATGCCATACATACACAGGAGGCGGATACGCACACACATACATACATACATACATACACTCATGTGCGTGGGTAGAGCAAAGCGTGGGAGCTGAACACACACACACACACACACACACACACACACACACGTCACTAACCAATTACATCTGAGGGGTCCAATTTCTAGATATAATAATAATAATAATAATAATAATAATAATAATAATAATAATAATAATAATAATAATAATAATAATAATAATAATAATTGACTTCTGACTCCTGTATGACGGAAGAGAGGAGGGGAAAGGAGTTGAGGAAGAGGAGGAGGAGGAGGAGGAGGACAAGTAAGAGGATGACGTGATGGGTAAATGAATGGGGAGGAGAAGAGGAGGAGGAGGAGGAGGAGGAAAGAGAGATATATTAAGGAGGGAGATAGGAGGTATACCTGGTTAAGGAGAGAGAGAGAGAGAGAGAGAGAGAGAGAGAGAGAGAGAGAGAGAGAGAGAGAGAGAGAGAGATTTGGTTATACAATTAACCATACCAAATCTCTCTCTCTCTCTCTCTCTCAAAATAAGCCAGACACACACACACACACACACACACACACACACACACACACACACACACACACACACACACACACACACACATAACACCTAGATGACGTCACTTTCCTTGGGGCCAATTAGCGTCGTCACACCTTAATTAGCCCGGCCCAGGTGAGCGACAGGTGCTAATTACAGGTATACGCGACAGGTAGAGAGGGAAGGTGACTCATTTTACCTGTATTTCGAATTTCACTTGTATTTCCGTTTTTTTTCTCTCTCTGATGTGTTTTTTTCTTTAATTTTTACTTCTTTATTTCTTTATTCTTTGTCCCTCTCTGATGTTTTTTTTCTTTATTCTTTTCTTCTTTATTTCTTTATTCTTTGTCCCTCTCTGATGTTTTTTTTCTTTATTTTTTTCTTCTTTATTTCTTTATTTTTTGTCTCTCTGTCTGGAAAAGGAAACAGAGAGGAGAAAAGGATAACGAATGAAGGAAGAGGGAGATAGAAAGAGATAATGGAGAAAAAGGAAGAAAGAGAGATAATGAAGAATAGGGAAGAAAGAGAGATAATGAAGAAATGGGAAGAAAGAGAGAAGGGAAGAAAAGGAGGAATAGGAATAAAAGGAAAGTGAGGATATGGATGAAAACACACACACACACACACACACACACACACACACACACACACACACACACACACACACACACACACACACACACACACACGCTGGTTGCATAAACATGATTGCGTCTGTGTATTGTCATAGTCTCTCTCTCTCTCTCTCTCTCTCTCCTTTTCATTTCATTCATCTTTTCTTCTTTTTTTTCATTTTTCTCTTTTCATTTTCTTTTCTTTTTTTTCACCTAACCTTCCCTTTTCACCTTTCCTTTCCTCTTCCTTTCCCTTCCCTTCCTTTCCTTCCTCCCTTCCCTTCGTCTCCTATTTACTGTTTACCTTCCTGTCCTTTCCCTTCTCGAGTTTTGATGACTAACTAAGCCTCCCCTATCCTCTTCCTCTTCCTCTTCCTCCTCCTCCTCCTCCTCCTCCTCCTCCTCCTCCTCCTCCTCCTCCTCCAGGTCCTCCTCCTTTCCTCCCTTCCCTTCCTTCCATTCCTCCTTCCTCCCTTTTCGTTTCCTTCTCTTTCCTTTCCTTTCCTTTCCTTCCCTTCCCTTCCATTTCCTCCCTTTCCATTTCCTTCCTTTCCCTTTCCTCCCCTTTACTTCCCTTCCCTTCCCTTCCCTTCCATTCCCTTCCCTCCCCTTTACTTTCCTTCTCTTCCCTTCTCTTCCCTTCCCTTTCCTTCCCTTTCCTCTCCCTTCCCTTCCCTCCCCTTCTTTGTTCCGTCTTCCCTCTTCCTCCTATTCCCTCTTTTTTTATTCCTTCCTTCCTCTCCCATTTTATCTCCTCCTTTCCTGGTGGTGGTGGTAGTGGTGGTGGTGGTGGTGGTGGTGATGGTGGTGGTGATATTAACAGTGGAGGTAGTGGTGGAAGAAGTGGAAGAGCATATTAAACGGAGAAGGAGGAGGAGGAGGAGGAGAGGGAGGAGGAGATAAAAGATAAATCAGTTAAACAAAGAGAAAGGTAAATAGGAGAAGAGAAATGGAAATAAAGAAAGAGAAGAGATGAGAAGGAAGGAGATAGAAGAAAAATTAAGCAAAATCACAGATACGTAAACAGAAAAAGAAGAGAAATGAAAATAAAAAAAGGAGAAGAGAAGGGAAGAGAATGAAGGAGATAGAAGAGAAATTGAACAAAGACAGAGAAACGGAAAATAAAGAGAGGAAAAGAAAAAAAAGAAGCGAAGGGAGGAGATAGAGGAGAAACAAAAAAAGAGAGAAAAGAAGAGAAGGAAGGAGATAGAAGAGAAAGAGAGGAGAAGAGAAGACAAACGAAGGAGATAGAAGAGAAATTAAGCAAACAAGGCCACAGGTAAGCACACAGGTAAGCAGGCAGGCTGGTATAAGTAGGAAGCTGAGCA
>NC_066562.1:5107600-5112600 GCF_024679095.1 Eriocheir sinensis
ACCCTTCCTGACCACCTTGATAATGAGAACACTTACCTGGAAAAGAAGGAGAGGATAAGTTAATGAATGAAGAGATAAGCAAGTACACAAATATATAAATGACATCCTAGGGTCCGTAATGGTATTGGTATTTGTAGTTTGTGTTGGTATTTGTATTGGTATTGGTGTTGGTATTGGTGTTGGTATTGGTGTTGGTATTGGTATTGGTGTTGGTATTGGTATTGGTATTGGTATTTGTATTGGTATTGGTATTTTTATTGGTATTGGTGTTGGTATTGGTGTTGGTATTGGTATTGGTATTAGTGTTGGTATTGGGGTTGGTATTGGTGTTGGTATTGGTATTGGTGTTGGTATTGGTGTTGGTATTGGTACTGGTATTGGTGTTGGTATTGGTGTTGGTATTGGTGTTGGTATTTGTAGTATTGGTATGGGTGTTGGTGTTGGTATTTGTATTGGCAAACACACACACACACACACACACACACACACACACACACACACACACACACACACACACACACACACACACACACACACACACACACACACACACACACGTCCCTTCTTGGCCCTCCCAAAAGAGTGCGTGAGGAGAATAGAGTGTGTGTGTGTGTGTGTGTGTGAGAGAGAGAGAGAGAGAGAGAGAGAGAGAGAGAGAGAGAGAGAGAGAGAGAGAGAGAGAGAGAGAGAGAGAGAGAGAGAGAGAGAGAGAGAGAGAGAGAGAGAGAGAGAGAGAGAGAGAGAGAGAGAGAGAGAGAGAGAGAGACAGATAGAGAGAGAGAGAGAGAGAGAGATATAGAGAGAGATAGAGAGAGAGAGAGAATTGTGCGTGTGTGTGTGAATACACACACACACACACACACACACACACACACACACACACACACACACACACACACACACACACACTTCCAAGAACACACACATATATTGTTGAGAGAGAGAGAGAGAGAGAGAGAGAGAGAGAGAGAGAGAGAGAGAGAGAGAGAGAGAGAGAGAGAGAGAGAGAGAGAGAGAGAGAGAGAGAGAGAGAGAGAGAGAGAGAGAGAGAGAATTTGTATATATCTTTTTCACCTTTTTTCCTCCATTTCCTCCTCTTTCTCTCCTTCCTCCTCCTCTTCTCTCCTCTTCTCTCTTCCCTCTTCTCCTAATTCACTTTTCCATATTTCCCTTTCCTCCTCTTTCTCTATTTTCTCTTTTGCTTTCTCTTCTCAGCTTCCCTTTTCCTTCCTTTCTTTCTCTTCTTCTTCTCTCCTCTTCTCTTCCTCTCTCCTCTTTTCTTCCTTCCTTTCTCTTATTCCTCTCCTTTTCCTTCTTCCTCAATTCCTTCCTTTCATTTATCTTCCTTCCTATCACCCTCTTCCTCTTCCTTCTCCCATTTGACTATCTCTTCCTTTCTCTTCTCTCCTCCTTTATCCTCCTCTTCCTTCTCCTCACTCTTTTATCTTTGTTTTTTTTCTATCTTTCTTATTTCTCTTCTTCTTTCTCTTTTATTCCCCTACCCCTTTTTCTTCCTTTTCTTTTTACCTTTTCTTCTCTTCCGTCACTTTCTCTCCCACGGTTCTCCTCCTCCTCCTCCTCCTCCTCCTCCTCCTCCTTCTCTTGTGGGCACGCCTGGTCACCTTTCCACCTCTGATTAGCTCTTTAGGGCAGGTAGCAATCTCTCTCTCTCTCTCCTCCTCGTCTTCCTCATAAGTGGTTTCCTCCACTTATGAATTCTCTACAATACCCGCACGCCTCTCCTCCTCCTCCTCCTCCTCCTCCTCCTCCTCCTCGCTCTGCTTCTTCTCCTCTCCTCCTGTCTTCCTCATCATGATTTTTTTTTCTCGTCTCTTAATTTCTCCATTCATAAGTAAACTATTTTTAGATAAGTAGTAGTAGTAGTAGTAGTAGTAGTAGTAGTAGTAGTAGTAGTAGTAGTAGTAGTAGTATAGCTAGATAGATAGATGGGTAGATAGACAGGTAGATAGATAGATAGATAAAGAGAGAGAGAGGAGAGAAAAATTGCAATAGATTCAGATTAAGATAAGCAAATTGGACCTCTCTCTCTCTCTCTCTCTCTCTCTCTCTCTCTCTCTCTCTCTCTCTCTCATTAGTAAGCCTCGTCCACCCTCGTCCGTTCAGCAGGGATCATTGCGTCGCTGCTCGCCTCCGTAACGTCGTGATGGGAGAGTTAAATGTAGTCTCTCTCTCTCTCTCTGTCTGTCTGTCAGTCTCTCTCTCTGTCTGTCTGTCTGTCTCTCTCTCTGTCTGTCTGTCTGTCTCTCTCTCTCCGATTTACCTTACCCAATTTCCTTATACAGCACATAAGAGAGAGAGAGAGAGAGAGAGAGAGAGAGAGAGAGAGAGAGAGAGAGAGAGAGAGAGAGAGAGAGAGAGAGAGAGAGAGAGAGAGAGAGAGAGAGAGAGAGAGAGAGAGAGAGAGATTACTACCCATTGAAAGCTAAAACGGCTATCAGGATGCACACACACACACACACACACACACACACACACACACACACACACACACACACATACACATGTATACCTAAGGCTGTGTGCACATTTAATAATACATACATACACAGACAGACAATGGAGACAATCAGAGGAGGAATGAGAGGAATTGGAGGAGGAGGAGGAGGAGGAGGAGGAATGGAAATATGTCAGTATAGAGGAGGAAGAGGAGAGGAATGAGAAACAGAAGTGAGACTAGAAGAGGAGGGGGAAGAAGAAGAGGAGGAAGGGGAAGAGGAGGAGGAGGAGGAGGTAAACGAAGAGGAGATACGACAGGAGGACGAAGGAAGAGGAGGAGGAGGCGAGGATGGATGAGAAACAGGAGGATGATTAGGGGAGGAGGAGGAGGAGGAGGAGGAGGAGGAAGAGGAGGAGGAGGAGGAGGGGGTTGACAGGAAAATTGAAATAGAATGAGAAGAGGATGAGTCACAGAGGAGGAATGAAGGACGGACAGACAGAGGAGAAGAAGAAGAAGAAGAAGAAGAAGAAGAAGAAGAAGACGAAAAAGAAGAAGAAGAAGAAGAAGAAGAAGAAGAAGAAGAAGAAGAAGAAGAAATGCATAAACAGAGATAGAAGAACACACACACACACACTTTCAATCTTCTCTTCTTACTAATAAATAAATTAAAAAGAAAACAAACAAACTTAATATTTTGACAGGGCTACTGAGAGATAAGAAATATAGGGAGAGAGAGAGAGAGAGAGAGAGAGAGAGAGAGAGAGAGAGAGAGAGAGAGAGAGAGAGAGAGAGAGAGAGAGAGAGAGAGAGAGAGAGAGAGAGAGAGAGAGAGAGAGAGAGAGAGAGAGAGAGAGAGAGAGATAGGGAGGGAGAGGAGGTGGGGTGGACATGGAGGGAAAACGGAGGAGGGAGAGGGAAGGAGGGAGAGAGAGGGAGGGAAGGGAGAGAAAAAGAGGAAAGTAAATGAAAATAATTAGAAAAAAATAGGGCAATTTCTCTCTCTCTCTCTCTCTCTCTCTCTCTCTCTCTCTCTCTCTCTCTCTCTCTCTCTCTCTCTCAGCCATCAGAGGGCCCCAAAACCTTTACAAAGCCTTCAACTGAGGAAGAGGAGGAGGAGGAGGAGGAGGAGGAGGAAGAGGAGGAGAAGTATAGAATAGAAAGGTTAACTGAAAAAAAGATGAGGTAAGAAGCTGAAAGAAGAGGAGGAGGAGGAGGAGGAGGAGGAGGAGGAGGAGGAGGAGGAGGAGGAGGAGAAGGAGGAGGAGAGGAAAAGGAGGACAAGGAGAAAGAGGGCGAGAAAGAAAAATAGAAGAAAAAAAAATAATAATAATAAGAAGAAGAAGACGAAGCTCAAGAACAAGAAGAGGAAGAGGAAGAAGAGGAGGAACGAGGAGGTTGTAGTACTCAATAAAGTAACTCGATAAAGGAAAAAAATATATTGTCTGTTATCTCATGTTCGCGGTTTTCTTCGGATCTCACAAACATGGAGTGATCAACGGTACTGAAAACTCCCGCAGTCGCCTCTTCTTCAACGTGAGAGGTAGAGTCGCCTGAGTCGCTCTCCACACGGCTGCGTCCTCCACGATGGTGTCATGTTCAAGGCGCGTCGCTCATCTCTCGAGTAGGTTAGTGTCCTTCAAATTAGTGGACTAGAACTGCACTGCGTATTCCAGGTGGGGTCTTACCATTGCGTTATACAGGGACAACATAACACTCGCCGTCTAATACGAGTACTCTAACTTCCTCACTGTAAACTCACTGTATAGTATTATTAGCTCTTTTGCAGGTGAGCTTACAGTGCTTAAAGTATTTCAATCCACTGCTCATGTTAACTCCAAGATCCTATTCCTCCCGCCCGACCTGCAGAGGCTTCCCATGTATGCTGTATGTATGGTCACTATTTATGGACCCAAAGTGCATGATTGTAAGTTGGTCAGCGTTGAAGGACATTCCCCACTCTTCAGCCCACTCAATATTCCGGTCAAGGCTTATATGGAAGGTTTCGCAATCGGCGGTCGGGGATGATCGAGGGACTCTCCACCCGCTTAGCCTGTGCGTCGTCGGTGAATTTTGATCGGGCGGGTTTTGGTCCTGTTCCTAAATCGTTGACGTTCAGTTGAGCGCCTAGAGGTCTTCTTATTCTGCCTTGTTGTTTTTTTAGATCTAAAGTTAATTGAAACATGATTAATGATGGAAATTCAGCTATTGTGATGTTCTAAAAGCCTGACGTGTGTTTCCTATGATTTCCTTAAAGGTTTTGCCAGACACCGATGTCAAGCTTTTTTTTATTTTTTTTTATTACAACAAAGGAGACAGCTCAAGGGCGCATAAAAAAGGAAACAATACTGAAAAAAAGCCCGCTACTCGCTGCTCCCAAAAAGAATCCAAATGAATATATCCATACACAAAAGTCTTGTTATCTTGCCTTGCTGTTGTTGTTGTTTGAAATCTAAAGTTAATTGGATCCTGGGTAATGACGAGGTTTCAGCTATTGTGATGTTCTAAAAACCTGACGTGTGTTTCCTATGATTTCCTGAACGGT
>NC_066562.1:5115100-5117600 GCF_024679095.1 Eriocheir sinensis
GGAGGAGGAGGAGGAGGAGGAGGAGGAGGAGGAGGAAGAGAAGCAAGAAGAAGGTGCAAAACAGAAAAAAAGGGAAGAGGAAGAGGAGGAAGAAGAGGCAAATCAGAAGAAAGAGGAGGAAGAGGAGAAGGAGGAGGAGGAAGAAGAGGGAACCAGAAGGAGAAGGAGGAGGAGGAGGAGGAGAAAGAGGAAGAGAAATGAGGCAATACAGGAAAAGGAGGAGGAGGAAAAACAAGAGATGAAACAGGAGGAGAAGGAGGAAGAAGAAGAAGAATAAGAAGAAATAGAAGAAGAAGAAGAAGAGGAGGAGGAGGAGGAGGAGGAGGAGGAGGAAAAACACAGATGGATCCTTTCTTCCCTTCGCAACTTGGTCTAAATCAAAGGAATTCGATCCCAAGGTTTGTTTGTGTACGATTACCTTAGACCGGAGGAGGAGGAGGAGGAGGAGGAGGAGGAGGAGGAGGAGAAAGAAGGGAGGTAATGAGGAAAGAGAAGAGGGAAGAGAAGGAAGTTAAAGGGAGGAAGAGGATGCAGGTATGGGTGTAGGAGGAAGAGGAGGAGGAGGAGGAGGGAGAGAAGGAAGGGAGGATAAGGAGGAAAGAGAAGAGGGAAGAGAAGGAAGTTAAAGGGAGGAAGAGGATGGAGGTATGGGTGAAGGAGGAAGAGGAGGAGGAGGAGGAGGAGGGAGAGGAGGAAGGGGAAGGAAGGGAAGGAAAGGGGAGGTAGAAGGGAGAGGGAAGGGAAGGAAGGAAAGGGGAGTAATGGGAGAGAAAGATGGGAAGGGAGAGAAAGAGAGAAAGGAAGGAACAAAGGAAGGGAAGGAAAGGAAAGAAAGGAGAGAAAGAAATGGGAGGAAAGAAAAGGGGAAGAAAGGGGAAGGGAGGGAAGGGAAGGAAGGATGGAAGAAGGATGGAAGGGAAGGGAAAGAAGAAAGGAAGGAAGAAAAGGAAGGAAGGAAGGAAGGAAGGAAGGAAGGAAGGAAGGGAAGGAAGGGAGGAAGGAAGAAAGGAAGGAAGAAAGGAAGGAAGGGAGGGAAGGAAGAAAAGGAGAAAATGAAAGATGGGAAAGAAGGGAAGGAGAATAAAGAGAAAAAAAGAGAAGGAAATGAGAAGAGAAGGAAGGAAGAAAAAGATGGGAGAGGAAGAGAAGAAGAAAAGAAGAGAGGAAAGGAAGATTGGAAGAGAGGGAAAAAGGAAGAGAAGGGAAGAAAGAAGAGGAAGGGAACTGAGGAAGAAGGGAAAAATAGGATTGGAAAGGGAGGGAAGAGGAGGAGGAGAAGGGAGAGAAAGAGGAATGAGGTAAGGAGGAGGAGGAGGAGGAGGAGGAGGAGGAGGACGAGAAGGAGGAGGAGGAATCAGGATACAACAAGAATACGGATTTAGCACAGGAGAGAGAGAGAGAGAGAGAGAGAGAGAGAGAGAGAGAGAGAGAGAGAGAGAGAGAGAGAGAGAGAGAGAGATAACATCGTAGGGGTAAATTAAAAATGCACACACACACACACACACACACACACACACACACACAAGACAACGTGTGTGTGTGTGTGTAAAAGGGTAAACAAATAAATTCATTAGTTCATGACACTAACCACCCCTGAAAACACACACACACACACACACACACACACACACACACACACACACACACACACACACACAGACACACACATTCATCGTTCTCTCTCTCTCTCTCTCTAATCTCTACCACAATCTCTTTTCACTTCCATACACAAGAAAAAAAGGAAAAAAGTATGAAAGAAAAAAAATGTTCCCACGGTCTATTTTCCTCAAAGACGTGAAAAAAGAAAAAAATGTAGTAGTAGAAGTAGTAGTAGTAGTAGTAGTAGTAGTAGTAGAAGAAGTAGTAGTAGTAGTAGTAGTAGTAGTAGTAGTAGTAGTAGTAATTCAACTTTAATTTTTTTTCTGGTTTTTCTATTTCTTTATTTTCTTTTATAATTATTAGTGTTTTTTTCCCTTTTATGGTTTACTTTTTATTACCCTGTTGTATATTTTTTATTTATTTCTTCCTCGTTTCCTTCCTTTCTTCCTTCTGTTTTTCCTTCCTTCCTTCCTTCCGTTTTTTCTTCCTTCCTTCCTTTCTACCGTTTGTTTTTCTTCCTTCCTTCCTTTCGTTTTTTCTTCCTTCCTTTCATTTTTTCTTCCTTCCTTCCTTCCTTCCTTCCTCTCACTTTCCTTGTTTATGTCCTAACGGTCTCTCTCTCTCTGTATGCAGTAGGAAAGGGGAGGGGTCAGGGGGGGAGGGGGGAGGGGTGTATATTATGCAATGATATAGACAAAGACAGGCTTTTCTCCTCCTCCTCCTCCTCCTCCTCTTCCTCCTCCTCCTCCTAATCCTCCTCCTCCTACACAAAGGGCGGGTCCAGTCCTCTAATCAGGGCAGCAGGAAGCATGAACACACACACACACACACACACACACACACACACACACACATACATAGGGGATCTTAGCGCCCTCCAAACACTCGCTAAGGAGGCTCG
>NC_066562.1:5125100-5130100 GCF_024679095.1 Eriocheir sinensis
GAGAGAGAGAGAGAGAGAGAGAGAGAGAGAGAGAGAGTAATGAGGTACTAATTATGTTTGTTTTTTCTTTTCTTTCTCTTTTTTTCTTTAACTTCCTCTTTCCCTTATTAACACTCGCATCCGGTTGAGAGAGAGAGAGAGAGAGAGAGAGAGAGAGAGAGAGAGAGAGAGAGAGAGAGAGAGAGAGAGAGAGAGAGAGAGAGAGAGAGAGAGAGAGAGAGAGAGAGAGAGAGAGAGAGAGAGAGAGAGAGAGAGAGAGAGAGAGAGAGAGAGAACAAACTGTGAAAGATAAGCTGATAAGAACGAAATATAGAGAAAAGAAGACTAGAATTTATGAACAGAAGAAGAAAATAAGAAGAAAAAGAAGAAAATATATTAATGTATGGAAGTCTTTAATAAGGGTGATGTTAATATAGCTTCGGCGGTAAGAGAGCGAGGCAGGACACGTAGCAATAGGCCTAAGTTAGACAAATTCAGATTCAACAAGGACATAGGCATTGGGTGTATTAACAGAGTGGTGGATGAGTGGAACAGGCTTGGCGGTCATGTGGAGAGTGCCAATACGATAGACACATTGAAGAGGAGGTTGGATAAGTTAATGGATAGTGAGGTTAGGAGGTGATATTTGGGGTTAGGTCCACACACACACACACACACACACACACACACACACACACATACACACACACACACACACACACACGGTAATTATGGAGTCCGCGCACACTTCTCATTTCAATAACAATGGTGGTTCCTTTCATCCTTCACTATAGACATTATAACCAAGGAATAGCCAAAGGGACCTCTCTATCGCCTCCAACACCACCACCACCACCATCATCATCACCATAACTTTTGCCTTTTCATCATCGTTATCATCACCAGCTTGCTTCTTTTTCTTCTCCTCCTCCTCCTCCTCCTCGTCATCCTCCTCATTTTCTCTCTTCTCTCTTTATCTTCTCCTCCCTCTCCGTTTACTTCTTTGCTTCTCGTCTACTTCATCTTATTCTCCTTACTATTATTATAATTATTATTATTATTATTATTATTATTATTATTATTATTATTATTATTATTATTATTATTATTATTATTATCATTATTATTATTATTCCTCCTCCTCCTCCTCCTTTTCTCTCTTCTCTCTTCATCTTCTCCTCCCTCTCCGTTTCCTTCTTTGCTTCTCGTCTTCTTCATCTTATTATTATTATTATTCCTCCTCCTCCTCCTCCTCCTCCTCTTTCCATAGATGGATGAGGAGGTGAGTCATCCAAGTGGTTTACCTCATAAGAGAAGAGGTTATGTATGGGATGCCTCTCTCTCTCTCTCTCTCTTACTCAGTGTTAGTACAAGCGCACACTAACACAACCACAACACACACACACACACACACACACACACACACACACACACACACACATAAAACACACGTAGCCTTATGCTAATACAAAATGCTAACAGAGAATGATAATACACACACACACACACACACACACACACACACACACACACACACACACACACACACACAATTCTGGTACTCACCGCGAAATGGTTGTTACATTGGACTTGTGCCATGTCGGGGGAGCTGTAGATCCGGAGTTCCTGCAGCGCCCCCTGGAGGAGAGTGAGCCACAGCCGCGTCAGGACCACGTGCAGGAACCGGCGGGAGAGCCACACACACACGCCCATCCTTGCGCTCTCACCCGCCCGCCCAGCACAAGGCAACACTCAGCAACTCAAACCGTAGAACAACCCCCGACTCTCTCTCTCTCTCTCTCTTCAACAAAACCCTCACCACTGCAATACTAACACAGCAAACGGCAACTCAAACACAACTCAAACACAACACAAGGCAACACTCAGCAACTCAAACCAACAAATATCTTACCACTGCAACACTAACACAGCAAACGGCAACGCAACACACAACAACTCAAACGCAGCACAACGCAACACTCAGCAACACAAACCCACACAACGCCAACAACACAACCCCCGACAGACTCTCTCTCTTCAACAAAACCTTCACCACTGCAACACTAACACAAGAAACAGCAACTCAAACCCACACAAGAGCAACGTAATACAACCCCCGACAGACTCTCTCCAACAAAACCCTCGCCAGTGCAACACAAAGACAGCAAACGGCAACTCAAACACAACAACTCAAACACAACACAAGGTAACACTCAGCAACTCAAACCCACACAAGAGCAACGTACCACAACCCCCGACAGACTCTCTTTCTCCAGCAAAACCCTCACCAGTGCAACACAAACACAATCAACACACAGCAACTCAACAGGAACTCACACCCACGCAACACAGCCCCCGCCAACTCAGTTATAGACCTTAGCAACACACCAGAACTTACACTATTACCAACGCAGCTTACACTAACGCAACACACCGACGCAACACAACACTACATATTAAAGAAACTTAGATCACAGCAACACAAAAGGAATTCTCGAGTACACATTTTTTTTGTTACGAACTGGAAGGTTTTTCAGCAACTCAAAGTAATGTCTCAGCAACTCAATTCATCAGCAACTCAAAAAATAAGAATAAATAACTCCAGCCACCATGTTTTCTCAGCAACTCAAAATTTCTCAGCAACTCAAAAATTTCCAGGCAACTCAGAAAATTTCTCAGCAACTCAAATTTTCTCAGCAACTCAAAATTTCTCAGCAACTCAAAATTTTCCAGGCAACTCAAAATTTACTCAGCAACTCAAAAAAATCACAAGAACCAAACGATGAGAAACTTTCAGCCACACAAACGCAAACTTTTCCACCAACACAAAAAAATTCCAGGAACACAACTTTTCAGCAACTCAAAACTTCAGGAGCAGCAACACAAGACTTCCACAGCAACACAAAAGCTTCCCAAGTACAAAATTTTCAGGGACACAAACACACAAAAAAACTTCCACCACAATTTCCAGGAACCCAAATTTCTCCCATGCAACACAAAACTACCTCAACAACTCAACAGAAATCTCCGCAACACAGAACTTGGCAACACAGCAGTTTCTCAAGGGTGGGTAGGACAGGGAGTGTGTGCGTGCGTGTGTATGGGCAAGATCAGTGTTTCGACGTACTTCAAGTGTTGCAATACGGTCAACACAACACATTAAGTAACACTCGTAGGCTGGGCTTCATCTGCTTCATTCACTGTTTCGGCGGGAGTTTGAATCCATGAGCCGCCGGGGTGAGATCGAATCCGCTATATACGAACCGAACCGAATCTAAATCTTCCTTTACGAACACTTTATTCCACTTTACGATGTTGTTTGATCCTTCTCTTGATCCTTCTTCTTCCTTAATCCTTCTTCTTCTTTTCCTTTTCCTTTCTTTCTTTTTTCTTCTTTATCCTTTCTTTTCTATCCTTTTCCTGAATTTTCCTTTACGAACACTTTATTCCACTTTACGATGCTGTTTGATCCTTCTCTTGATCCTTCTTCTTCCTTAATCCTTCTTCTTCTTTTCGTTTTCCTTCCTTTCCTTTTCCTTTCTTTCTTTTTCTTCTTTATCCCTTCTTTTCTATCCTTTTCCTGAATCTTCCTTAACGAACACTTTATTCCACTTTACGATGTTCTCTTGATTCTTTCTTCTTCCTTAATCCTTCTTCTTTTCCTTTTTCTTCTTTATCCTTTCTTTCCTATCCTTTTCCTTGCTTCCGATCCTTTTCTTCCTCTCCTTCCCTTCTTTTCACTTCCTCAGGTCACACGAGATGCATCAACCCACAAGAAAGGTCACTGGGTCACACGATGGGCGTTGGAGGTCAGGTTAAGGCCACGAGGTCACATAAGGCACGTCAGTAAGGCACACAAGTTGAAGCGGTCACAGGGAACAGGTGGGGAGAGAGGAGGGACACATCTTCACCCTCGTGATGCTGAAGGGTGACTGAGAAGGATAGGGGACTGACTGAGGGCCATGGTGTGGAGTCTCAGTGTTGCCAGATTATCGTACTCCGCATAACCTCAGCACGTTGTATACCCTGATTGCTGACTGAAAACTATCGTAACCGCACTGATAACGATACCCAAGCGTACTTATCGTAAAAACTGTGAGCGTTGATGTTTTGTTAGCAACTGAGAGGATAAATTGAGGTTTCTTAAGGTGACAGGGACAGGATGGAAGCTTTTCTTTGACGCTTCCGCCCTTTACATCAACTATTTTCAAAGGTTAAAAAGGAGATCAGTCGAGTTCTAATGAATGTTTTCTTAGGTTCATGGCGCAGAAGGTCACAGACGCTTCCTATTTCCAAAGACAAAAAAGGATATCAGTCGAGTTCTAATGAGTGTTTTTTAAGGTTCTTGGTACAGAGGAAGAGTCAGACTACCACCAGGGTCATAAAAGTACCCCTGGAAATGCCCTAAACTCCTACGAAAACCTTGTCAAAATGTGTGTGTGTCGTGTCTGCTATTTCCAAAGGTCACAGAGGATATCAATCGGGTTCTAATGAGTGTTTTTTTTAGGTTCATGGTGCAGAGGAAGAGTCAGACTACCACCAGGGTCATAAAACTACCAATGGGAATGCCCTAAACTCCTACGAAAACCTTGTCAAAATGTGTGTGCTTCGTGTCTGCTATTTCCAAAGGTCACAGAGGATATCAGTCGGGCTTTAATGAGTGTTTTTTTTAGGTTCACAGTACAGAGGAAGGGTCAGACTACCACCAGGGTCATAAAACTACCAATGGAAATGCCCAACACTCCTACGAAAACCGTGTTAAAAAGGATATCAGTCGGGTTCTAGTGAATGTTTTCTTAGGTTCACAGTACAGAGGAAGGGTCAAACTACCACCAGGGTCATAAAAGTACCCCTGGAAATCCCCAAAACTCCTACGAAAACCATGTCAAAATGTGTCTGTTTCGATCGCCTCTCATATCTGCTATTTCCAAAGGTCAAAAAGTATATCAGTTTGGTTCTAATGAGTGTTTTCTTAGGTTCACAGTGCAGAGGAAGGGTCAGACTACCACCAGGGTCATAAA
>NC_066562.1:5132600-5152600 GCF_024679095.1 Eriocheir sinensis
GGGGACTGGGGGAGACCTCTCAAGTGCGAGTCTTATATTTACTTATAATACTTAAAACTACTTATTCCTCCCTAATTTACATTTTCCCATTCTTAATTACATTCCGGCATTAGCCCCAACACTGTGCAGACCGCCCCGTTGTCCTCCTGTTATCTCCTAGCCCACTCCTCTCTGCCTATTACCGGCACTACTCCTGCTATTGTCACCCTTGAAAGACTCCATTTTCTTCAACGCTTGACAGAAAACGTAAATATAGCGGAAACTTGTGTAGAAAACGAAGGATCATGAATATTTGGAGTCACTTAAAACGCATCGAAAAAAGGTGTTTCTCTAAGACCAGCATCACTACCACTACCACCACCATCATCATCAACCACCACTACACCATCACCACCACGTATACTACCACGATCATCACCATTCACCACCACTAAGAACAGTACCACCACATACACCACCACCACCACCAACACCATCAACCACCACAACCACCATCAACCACCACCACCACCACAACCAATACCATCACCACCAAGACCACCACCACCACCACCAACAACAACAACAACACTACCACCACCACCATCACCACCATCAAAACGTCTCCTCAACCAAAGAAGAAACATACCAATAAAATACTAATAAAAAAATCCCTTTATTCTTTCCTCAAATAAAAAAGTTCATAAATAAAAACTCTAATTCATCAAACACATTAATTAAACAGCATTGATAAACAGGTTCACACATTCCACACTGACCTTTTAAAACACACAAATATTGGATTATATAACTAAACACACACACACACACACACACACACACACACACACACACACACACACACACACACACATTGACAATATTACAAACACTCGTATCACAAGCTCTCCCTTCCTCGCCCATTCCCTTCACCCATATCACAAGCTCTCCCTTCCTCGCCCATTCCCTTCACCCATATCACAAGCTCTCCCTTCCTCGCCCATTCCCTTCACCCATATCACAAGCTCTCCCTTCCTCGGCCATTCCCTTCACCCATATCACAAGCTCTCCCTTCCTCGCCCATTCCCTTCACCCATATCACAAGCTCTCCCTTCCTCGGCCATTCCCTTTACCCATATCACAAGCTCTCCGTTCCTCGGCCATTCCCTTCGCTCATATCACAAGCTCTCCCTTTCTCGGCCATTCCTTTCCTTCTTTTCTCATCTCCCTTCCCCTCTTTTCCCTCCCTTTACCATATACCTTTCCCTTTATCTTGATCCTGCTTTCACACTCCTCTCTTGAACCCATGCAACCCCTCCCCTTACGCCCTTGCCCCAAACAACCCCCTTTCTCTCACCTCGAAGTATCCCTTGAAGATCCCCCCCGCCTGGCCGATGTACAGCGTGGAGGCGGAGTCAAACACGAGCTGCTGGGGGACACGATGCACCACCACCTCGTTGTAGCGCTGACAGTTAAACCAAAGCTGAACCTCCGCGGCGGTGACCCGGAACGCGAACCTGACGAAGGACGGAGATGGGTCAGGTGGGAAGAGAGGGAGGAGAAGGAAGAAAGAGGGAGGAGGGAAGGTGAGAGGAGAGGAGAGAGGAAGGAAGAAAGGAGGAAGGAGGAAGAGAGAGAGGGAATGTAGAGAGAGAGGGGAAGAGGAGGAGGAGGAGAGGGAGTGAGAGGTGAGGAGAGGAGGGTGAGAGAGAGAGAGAGAGAGAGAGAGAGAGAGAGAGAGAGAGAGAGAGAGAGAGAGAGAGAGAGAGAGAGAGAGAGAGAGAGAGAGAGAGAGAGAGAGAGAGAGAGAGAGAGAGAGAGAGAGAGAGAGAGAGAGAGAGAGAGAGAGAGAGAGAGAGAGAGAGAGAGAGAGAGAGAGAGAGAGAGAGAGAGAGAGAGAGAGAGAGAGAATAAAAGAGAAGAGGATGAGGCAAAGAGAAGATAGAAAAAGCAGAATGGAAGGAAGAGGGAGGAGTGGAAAAGGAGAAAAGAAAGAGGGGAAAAAAAAGAAGAGAAGATAAAATGTCTAAATAAGAAAGAAAAGAGAGGGAATGAGAGAGACGGTGGAAAGAGAGAGCGAGAACACACACACACACACACACACACACACACACACACACACTCACACACACACACACACACCTGGTCCACACTCCCTTGAACTGCGGAACGAGAAAGGAGGCGATGGTTTGCGAGGTCATGTGTCTCTCGGCGTCCGTGTAGAAGAGCGAGAGGTTGGAGGCGCCCGGAACACTTGGGGAGAGGGAGACGCCGAGCTGTACGAGGTTCTCCAGCGGGTTGGTTACTGCGAAGAGGAACATTGGCTCCTCTGTGTCGGGCTTAACGGCGGCCTGGATCTGTGGAGAGAGAGAAGTAGCATTAGAAAAGAGACTGTAAGAGAAGGAAGGAAGGAAGGAAGGTAAGGAGGAAGGGAGGAAGGAAGGAAGAACGGAAAGAGAGATGAACCAAAACAAGGAAAGAAGGAAGGAAACTGACGAAAAAAGGAAGGAAGGAAGGAAGGAAGGGAGGAAGGTAAGGAGGAAGGGAAGGGAAGGAGGAAGAACGGAAAGAGAGATGAACCAAAACAAGGAAGGAAGGAAGGAAATTGACGAAAAAGGAAGGAAGGAAGGAAGGAAGGAAGAAGGGAAGGAGAGAAAGATACAAAGGAAAGAAGGAAGATTGGAAAGAAGGATTAACCAAAACAAGGAAGGAAGGAAGGAAATTGACGAAAAAGGAAGGAAGGAAGGAAGGAAGGAAGAAGGGAAGGAGAGAAAAAGAGAGAGAGGGAAGGAAGAGAGAGAGAGAGAGAGAGAGAGAGAGAGAGAGAGAGAGAGAGAGAGAGAGAGAGAGAGAGAGAGAGAGAGAGAGAGAGAGAGAGAGAGAGAGAGAGAGAGAGAGAGAGAGAGAGAGAGAGAGTCCTACCCGTTCCCTTAATCCCCCCTCCCCCCATAAAAATTACCCTGAACACACACCCTATTTTTACCCCATTCACGAAAAAGTCCCTTCCTACACGTCCACTTCCTTGTAAAAATTCCCTAGACGCCCTGAAGCCATTGACAGACAACTCCTTCCCTGCCTTCAAAAATTCCCTAGACACACATTTTTATCCCCAGAAATATTACTTCATCTATTAAATTTTTCTACATAATAAATGATAATACAAGAATACATTGATTTCTCTAATAAGATGATTTTAAATAGTTCTCTCTATATATAATGAACTTGAGCGGGAAGGAAGGAAGGAAGGAAGGAAGGAAGGAAGGATGAATGTATGAATAGATGAAAGAAAGGAAGGAAGGAAGGAAAGAAGGAAAGAAGAACGAAAGGGAGAAAGCGAAAACGAAAAGAAGGAATGAAGGATAGAATGAAGGAAAAGGAAGGAAGGAAGGAAGAAAGGAATAACGGAAAGGAGAAAGAGAAAACGAAAAGAAGGAATGAAGGATAGAAGGAAGGAAGGAAGGAAGGAATAACGAAAAGGAGAAAGGGAAAACGAGAACAAGGAAATAAAGATGGAAGAGAGGAAAAGGAAAGAAGGAAGGAATAACGAAAAGCAGAAAGAAAAAAACGGAGAAAACAAATGAAAGAAAAAAACAAAAAAAATGAAGGAAGGAAGGAAGGAAAGAAGGAAAGGAAACCAAGACACCAACTCCCTCCTTCCTTACCGAGAACTCCCTGTAGAGGCGCTCGGGCAGGAAGAGTCTGAAGGGATGTTTGATGCTGGCGCCGACTTTGAACCCGAAGGCGGGGAATCCATCGAAGCCCGTCACGAAGTACTGGGTGGAGGGGTCTTCGAAGGGCACCGCGATAGCCTGCAGTAAGTCCACCTCCTCCACGCTTTCTGAGGGTGGAAGAGGAGTGAATGGGAAGGTGGAGTGAGTGGGTGAGTGAGTGCGAAAGAGTATGGACGAGAGTGGAGGGTGGAGGAAAAAGTTGTAGTGGAGAGAAAGAGAGAGAGAGAGAGAGAGAGAGAGAGAGAGAGAGAGAGAGAGAGAGAGAGAGAGAGAGAGAGAGAGAGAGAGAGAGAGAGAGTGAGAGAGAGAGAGAGAGAGAGAGAGAGAGAGAGAGAGAGAGAGAGAGAGAGAGAGAGAGAGAGAGAGAGAGAGAGAGAGAGAGAGAGAGAGAGAGAGAGAGAGAGAGAGAGAAAAGGAAGGAGAGAAAAGAGGAAGAGAGAGAGAGAGAGAGAGGAGAGAGAGAGAGAGAGAGAGAGAGAGAGAGAGAGAGAGAGAGAGAGAGAGAGAGAGAGAGAGAGAGAGAGAGAGAGAGAGAGAGAGAGAGAGAGAGAGAGAGAGAGAGAGAGAGAGAGAGAGAGAGAGAGAGAGAGAGAGAGAGAGAGAGAGAGAGAGAGAGAGAGAGAGAGAGAGACACACACACACACACACACACACACACACACACACACACACACACACACACACACACACACACACTCAGACAGACAGAGAAGAATTGACTAAACTCTCTCTCTCTCTCTCTCTCAAGGAGGTTCTTCATTAGGCAAGCCAACGTTAAGCAAATATCTCAAGTCCCCTTTTCTTCCCTCTTCCGTCCCCTTCTTTCCTCCCCTTTTTCCCCTCCCTTATTATTTCTTCTCATTATTTTTTGGATTGTTTTCTTCGTCACTTTTTCTCTTCCTTAATTCCTGTTCTTTATTTTGCCGGGAATTTCGTTTCAATGTTACTTTTATAGTATTTATTTGATTTGTTTTTGTTTTTGTTTTATTGTTCTTCCTCTTCCTCTTCTTCTTCTTTTTCTTCTTAACGTTTCAGCCGCTAACCATTCAGCCACCGCCTCGCTCGCTCCTATTGTTACCCCCATTATTGTTATCACCATCATCATCACGTTTCGAATTTTTATCATTGTTGTTATTATCATTTTCATCATCACCATCATCATCATCATCATCCTCAACATCATCATCATCATCATCATCATCATCATCATCATCCTCAGCTTCATCATCACCATCACCATCATCATCATCATCATCATCATCATCAACAACGAATCTTTTTCTTTTTTTTTTATTTATATTTTCTTATTCGAAGCAACGGTTGGTTCATGAAGAAAAGAAGCTCATTGTTATTCTTCCGTTCATTCTTTCTTTCTCTCTCTCTCTCTCTCTCTCTCTCGACGCGCCTCCCGCAAACTCTTTTCTTCGTTTCCACAAGTTGTCCTTTTATCCTCATTCTTCTTCTTCTTCTTTTTCTTCTTCTTCTTCTTTTTTCTTTTTCTTTTTTTCTTCTTTTTCTTCTTCTTGTTTCTTCTTTTCCTTCTTTTTTTTTCCTTTTCTTCTTTTTCTTTTTCGTCTTATTCTTCTTCCTTTTCTTCTTCTTCTTTTTCCTCTTCTTCTTCTTCTTCTTCTTCTTCTTCTTTGTCTTTTTATTTATCTTCTTTTACTTCTTCTTCTTCTTCTACTTCTTCTTCTTCTTCTTCTTCTACTACTTCTTCTTCTTCTTCTTCTTCTTCTTCGTATCATATCATTCCCATTCTTATTTTCTTTTCTCTTTTCCCATTATCTTTGTAGTAGCAGTAGTAGTAGTAGTAGTAGTAGTAGTAGTAGTAGTAGTAGTAGTATCATCATCATCATTATTACCACGAGAATAATAATGACAATAATAATAATTCCTTCGGTGACATTAACCAAAACTTTACTCATTATATTCCTCCTCTCCACCATTCGTCCCTCAAACACACACAAAACACATTTCAGAGAGAACTAAATAACTCTCTCTCTCTCTCTAAGAACTGCATGGAATTTGTGTTAGAAGGGAAGGGAAGGGATGGGATGGGTGGGATGGGAAGGGATGGGATGGGATGAAATGGGATGGGATGGGATGGTATAGAAAGGGAAGGGAAGGGAAGAGAAGGGAAGGGATAGGATGGAATGGGACGGGAAGGGAAGAAAAGGAAAAGGAGGGTAAGGCAAGGTAAAGTAAGGTAAGGTAAGGTAAGATGAGGCAAGGCAAGGCAAGGCAAGGTAAGGTAAGGTATGGTAGGCAAGGTAAAGTAAGGTAAAAATAAGGTTAGGTAAGGTATGGAAAGGTACGGTAAGGTTAGATAAGGAAGGTAAAGTAAGGTAAATTAAGGTAAGATAATGTAAGGTATGTCAAGTTAAGGTAAGGTAAGGTAAGATAAGGTAAGGTAAGTTAAGGCAAGGTAAAGCGAGGCAAGGTAAGGTAAGGTAAGGTAAGGTATGTCAAATTAAGGCAAGGCAAAGCAAGGCAAAGCAAGGTAAGGTAAGGTAAGGTATGTCAAATTAAGGTAAGGTAAGGTAAGGTACGTCATATTAAGGTAAGGTAAGGTAAGGTACGTCATATTAAGGTAAGGTAAGGTAAGGTACAGTCGGCTATAGAGAGTAGTGACACACTGTCCAGTAAGTTTCGTTCAGAAAGCGACATCTGGCAACCCCTCCACGTGACATGAAAATTATTATATCCTATCGAAATCGTACTGTTGTGGTGATCGGTGGTCACAGGTGCACTCTACATAATTTTAAGATAGATATTTATCAAAAGTGCCCGTCGCTAACGCTTAATAAATATTTTTTATTTAGGCTCTGTCGCTACATTTTGACACGAGCTTTTAGTTTCGTTCAAATTTAGTCAAGAGCAACTCTAAGTTGTTTATCAAACTATGATACATTTAAAAATATATTGCACTTATTAGGGGAAATTGTTATGCCTTTTAACTAAAAACAAAAAAATCCCTGACAGCCGAGATCTTGTTCTTCATAATTTTTTTTATACGTAATAATAGGCTATAAACGTTCACATGATGGCGTCGTCGACCGCGGGCCTTGACGGCTGGAGTAGCGGTATTCTATTAAAGCCCTTATGTCCGCAGGCATTGCAGTTGAGCTGTCACGTCAGTGGCTGTGGAAACGTATGATTTTTAATACTTAAAAAAATAAGAGAGAGAGAGAGGGCGAGATGCTGGGTGGGGACGGGAGACGTGTCCATCAGCGACAAGGGGTCAGCTAGTCAGCGACGTGCCGAGTTCAACACACACACACACACACACACACACACACGTATTTATACTTAGATATTACGTAATCTTCACGGAGAAATGATTTTAGATTTTTGATGATCTGAATTGTCTTTGAGGCTTTATAGTGACGGGAATTAAGGCTGCGAGTTAAACAGACCCTCAAGCCTATTTGCTGTTTGATGGTAAGGAGCATTAGTCAGTGCCTGCCTCTGTGAAGGACAGCATTGCACGCGGTATTTTCAAAGTCTAATAAAAAAAAGTGTTTCAGACTGTTAGTGATATGTTTTACCTCGTCATCATCATCATCATCATGTAGAAGACATTCATTATCGCATTTCTAAATTGAATTCATGTAATCCGGTATATTTTTAACTACATTATATTTTAATATAATATAATATTATACAATATTATAATTTCACGGTCACACACACACGGTACACACTGAAACACGTCACTAACATCACCAGTGAATGCGTCACCGTGGTATAGTTGCCAGATACCGCCACCAGGCTAAACATTCTGAAAACCGTGACACTACTCTCTATCGTCGACTGTACGTCATATTAAGGTAAGGTAAGGTAAGGTACGTCATATTAAGGTAAGGTAAGGTAAGGTAAGGTACGTCATATTAAGGTAAGGTAAGGTAAGGTACGTCATATTAAGGTAAGGTAAGGTAAGGTAAGGTACGTCATATTAAGGTAAGGTAAGGTATATCAAATTAAGGAAAGATAAGGTAAGGTAAGGAAAAAATAATGTAAGTCACTCCTCCGTAACAAACAACACTCCAGCCACATCTTCCCAGCATCTGAGGCCAACGCGAGCCGCCATGTTGCCCCGGGAGTGACGTCACGGGTAAACACGAGGCAGAGAGAGGGGGAGAGGGAGGGAGAGGGAGGGAAAGGGAGGGAGAGGGAGAGTCTTTGTTTAACTTTTTCCCATCATGATGCTGTGGGGGATTTAAAGCTGAGACGCTGGGAGAGTGGGGGGGGGAGGGGGAATAGGGAGGGAGGGAGAATGGGGAGGGAAATTGGGTGAGGTTAAGGAGAGGGGCAAAGGAGAAGAAGGAAGGGAGGAGGGTAAGGAAATAAGAAAGTGGGGAAGGGGGGAGAGAGGAGGGAGGGGGAATGGGTTGGGGAGATGGGGAAAGAGAAGGGAGGAAGAGAAAGGAAAGTAGCAAAGGAGTAGGGAAAGAAGGGGAGGATGGAATGGGGAGAAGGAAAGACGGGGAAGCGGAGAGGGATGAGAGGGAAGGGAGGGGGAAGGCTGAGAGGAAGGGAAAGGAATACATAGGAATACATAGGAAGAACAGACACCAGAAGAACTGTCGGTCTATGGCGAGGGTGTCTGTTTACTACCGCTACTACTAGTGATCTACGTGTGGTGGGACAGGACAGAATAGATGAAGGCTCCTCCCCACCCACCTCTCCCTCCGGCAACGTACCGGCAGGAAATAGAAGAGAACACCATGTGCCTCTAAGGGAGAAAGGGACATGGAAATTTTACAGTAAAGGGAGAAATAAGAGGAAATTACTACCCTTAACTTACGCTACTGGTAACCTAAGCTGTGGGGGAAACTAATGTCTTGAGGTTGTAGTCTCGGAAGGAGGCGAGGAAGAGGGGCAAAGAAGGAGGGGGAAGGAAGGGGGGCAGAGAAAGTGATAAAGAAAGGGAGAAGAGGGAAGGTGGAGAGAGAGAGAGAGAGAGAGAGAGAGAGAGAGAGAGAGAGAGAGAGAGAGAGAGAGAGAGAGAGAGAGAGAGAGAGAGAGAGAGAGAGAGAGAGAGAGAGAGAGAGAGAGAGAGAGAGAGAGAGAGAGAGAGAGAGAGAGAGAGAGAGAGAGAGAGAGAGAGATTTACATAGATTTACATAAAAAATCAGACCACACAGACCCCATGGTCCAGACTAGGTGGTCTGTCCTTAAACCTAAGTGATTCTACACTAATCAGATGACTCCAAAGCGTTGCTTTTCTACTCTAGTTAATATTAAGTTCTAGGAAGTGACGGTCGAGCTTGTTTTTAAAGGAGTCAATCGTGTTACACTGGACCACTGACGGTGGGAGCTTATTCCATTCTCGCACTACAACGTTGGTGAAGAAAAATTTGGTGCAGTCTGAATTTACTTGTCTACATTTGAGTTTTACGCCATTGTTCCTCGTTCGCAAAGTGTCATCGATCATAAACAATTTTGTTCTGTCTACATTCGTGAAACAATTAAGTATTTTGAAACATTCGATCAGTTTTCCTCGGAGGCAACGTTTCTCAAGAGAGAACATGTTAAGGGTAGAAAGCCTTTCATCGTAGGATTTGTTGCGCAAGGAAGGGATCATTTTTGTTGCCCGACGCTGAACACCTTCTAATTTAGCAATGTCCTTTGCATGGTGAGGAGACCAAAACTGTGCCGCATATTCCAAGTGGGGTCTGACTAAACTATTGTAGAGCGGAAGTATTACATCTTTATTCTTGAATAAAAAGTTTCTTTTAATGAAGCCCAAGATTCTGTTCGCTTTATTTGCTGCATCGATGCATTGATGTGAGAATTTGAGGTTAGACGAGAGAGAGAGAGAGAGAGAGAGAGAGAGAGAGAGAGAGAGAGAGAGAGAGAGAGAGAGAGAGAGAGAGAGAGAGAGAGAGAGAGAGAGAGAGAGAGAGAGAGAGAGAGAGAGAGAGAGAGAGAGAGAGTAATTAAGATAATGAAAAGTTTACTTAGTGGGTCTTGATGAAGGTAATTACTTTCTTTGTTTTAACCTCCTCCTCCTTCTCCTCCTCCTCCTACTACTACTACTACTACTACTACTACTTCTACTACTACTACTACTACTACTACTACCACAACTACTACTACTACTACTACTTCATATATATCGTTTTCTATCAATCTGTTTATCTATTTACTTACCCATCTTCTTTTCCTCCCTTTCCTCTCCTTTCCCTATATCCAATAATCCAGATTCTTTCCCTCTCATTCCTTTCCTTTCCCTATCCCTCCCTTTCTTTTCCCTTTCCTTTCCTATTTTACTTATTATTTTTTTCTTCCCTACGACTTTTTCCCTCCACTCCCTACCCTTTTTTTCCCTCCACTCCCTACCCTTTTTCCCTCCACTCCCTACCCTTTTTTTCCCTCCACTCCCTACCCTTTTTCCCTCCACTCCCTACCCTTTTTTTCCCTCCACTCCCTACCCTTTTTCCCTCCACTCCCTACCCTTTTTTTCCCTCCACTCCCTACCCTTTTTCCCTCCACTCCCTACCCTTTTTTTCCCTCCACTCCCTACCCTTTTTCCCTCCACTCCCTACCCTTTTTCCCTCCACTCCCAATTTTTTTTCCCTCCACTCCTACCCTTTTTCTCCCTCCACTCCCTACCCTTTTTCCTCCACTCCCCTTTTTTTCCTCCACTCCCTACCCTTTTTCCTCCACTCCCTACACTTTTTCCCTCCACTCCATACCCTTTTTGGCCCTCCTCTCCCTCCAATTTGTCCCTCCACTCGCTACCCTTTTTCCCTCCACTCCCTACCCTTTATTCCCTCCACTCCTACCCTTTTTCCCTCCACTCCCACCCTTTTTCCCTCCACTCCCCTTTTTTTCCTCCACTCCCTACCCTTTTTCCCTCCACTCCCTACCCTTTTTCCCTCCACTCCCTACCCTTTTTTTCCTCCACTCCCTAATTCTTTCCCTCCACCACCCTTTTTGTCCCTCCACTCCCTACCCTTTTTCCCTCCACTCCCTACCCTTTTTCCCTCCACTCCCTACCCTTTTTTTCCCTCCACTCCCTACCCTTTTCTCCCCTCCACTCCCTACCCTTTTTCCCTCCACTCCCTACCCTTTTTTTCCCTCCACTCCTACCCTTTTTCCCTCCACTCCCTAATTCTTTTTTCCCCTCCACTCCCTACCCTTTTTCCCTCCACTCCCCTACCCTTTTTTCCCTCCACTCCCTACCCTTTTTTCCCTCCTGCCTACCCTTTTTTTCCCTCCACTCCCTACCCTTTTTTTCCCTCCACTCCCTACCCTTTTTTTCCCTCCACTCCCAACCCTTTTTTTCCTCCACTCCTAATTTTTTTCCCTCCACTCCCTACCCTTTTTTTTCCTCCACTCCCTACCCTTTTTTTTCCTCCACTCCTACCCTTTTTTTTCCCTCCACTCCCTTTTTTTTTCCTTTTTTTCCTCCACTCCTTTTTTTTCCTCCACTCCTACCCTTTTTTTCCCTCCACTTTACCCTTTTTTTTCCCTCCACTCCTTACCCTTTTTCCCTCCACTCCCTACCCTTTTATTCCCTCCACTCCCCCCCCTTTTTCCCTCCACTCCCTACCCTTTTTTCCCTCCACTCCCTACCCTTTTTTTCCATCCACTCCCTACCCTTTTTTTCCCTCCACTCCCTACCCTTTTTTTCCCTCCACTCCCTACCCTTTTTTTTCCCTCCACTCCCTACCCTTTTTTTCCCTCCACTCCCTACCCTTTTTTTCCCTCCACTCCCTACCCTTTTTTTCCCTCCACTCCTTACCCTTTTTTTCCCTCCACTCCCTACCCTTTTTTTCCCTCCACTCCCTCTTTTTTTTTCCCTCCACTCCCTACCCTTTTTTTCCCTCCACTCCCTACTTTTTTTTCCCTCCACTCCTACCCTTTTTTTCCCTCCACTCCCTACCCTTTTTTTCCCTCCACTCCTTACCCTTTTTTTCCCTCCACTCCCTACCCTTTTTTTCCCTCAACTCCCTACCCTTTTTTTCCCTCCACTCTACCCTTTTTCCCTCCACTCCCGACCCTTTTTTTCCCTCCACTCCCTACCCTTTTTTTCCCTCCACTCCTTACCCTTTTTTTCCCTCCACTCCCTACCCTTTTTTTCCCTCCACTCCTTACCCTTTTTTTCCCTCCACTCCCTACCCTTTTTTCCCCTCCACTCTTTACCCTTTTTTTCCCTCCACTCCCTACCTTTTTTTCCCTCCACTCCCTACCTTTTCTCCCCTCCACTCCCTACCCTTTTTTTCCCTCCACTCCCTACCCTTTTCTCCCCTCCACTCCCTACCCTTTTTTTCCTTCCACTCCCTACCCTTTTCTCCCCTCCACTCCCTACCCTTTTTTTCCCTCCACTCCTCCACTTTGTTCCTCCTATCTACTTTTTTTCCTCCGTTTTTGACAGTTTTCCTCCTCTCTCCTTTCCTTCCCTTCCCTTTAGAGGTCACTGGTACACATACATATAAAAATTTCACCGATAGAAAGTTAAATATCTATAAACACACGAAACACTATAAGGAGAATAATGGCGTTACAAACCTTCGTCTTAGTGGCATTAAAAAAGGGTCTGATGCCTCTTCGGGAAATTGGAACGTGTTAACGGAGGATTAGGGCGATTACGTTAGGGGGTTGGAATCTATTAATTAAAGGGAAGGTTGTAGATTGTTTTTTTTTTTTTTTTGTATATATATTTTCCTGTTGGTCTAGTTTTTTGGGAGGGATAGGTGTTGTTGTTGTTGTTGTTGTTGTTGTTGCTGTTGTTGTTGTTGCTGATGTATAATTGAATAAAAACTCAATAACTATAAAAAATACGAAATAAATATGTAAATACGTAAAATAAATAAATAAATAAATAAATATACCGTAAAATATGACCCCAAATTCTATATAAAAAAAAAATATATAAACAGGTTCAGATCCTCCATATAGAGAGTTGGATCCCCTTTAGAGCAACGCCGTTACACAAGATTCCTCGCTACGCATCAAAGCATTGGATCCTATGTGCCCTAAATCCCACTCCTCCTCCCCTCTTTATCCTCCTCCTCCTTCTCTTCCTCTTTCTTCCTCTTCCTTATTCTTGGAGGAGGAGGAGAAGGAGGAGGAGGACGAGGAGGAGTGGTAGTAGTCGTAGTAGTAGTAGTAGTAGTAGTAGTAGTAGTAGTAGTAGTAGTAGTAGTAGTAGTAGTAGTAGTAGTAGTAGTAGTGGTGGTGGTGGTGGTGGTGATACAATCTCTCCCTTTTTACCTCCTTAATGGACTTTCTACCGTCTACCTTTCTACCTTTCTACCCTCCCTTCCTCCCCCTTACCCATTTTTCCCTCACCTCCCTTAGTCATCTCCGTCTCCCTATTTCCTCCTTCCCTCCCTTTTTTCCTCTCTCTCCTTCCCTCTTCCCTTTCTTCCCCTTTTTTCTCTCCTTCTCTCCTTGTCTTGTTTTCCCTTTTCCTTCCTTTTTATCTTCTCTCTCCTTCCCTCTTCCCTTTCTTCCTCTTCTTCTTCTCCTCTTCTTGTCCCGTTTCCCTTTTCTTCCCTTTACCTTGTCTTCCTTTTCTTTGCTTTCCTATCTTTTCCCCTCTTCTCCTTTCCCTTTCTTTTCTTCCCCTCTTCTTGTCTTGTTCCCCTTTTCTTCCCTTTATCTTCTCTTCCTTTTCTTTGCTTTCCTATCTTTTCCCATCTTCTCCTTTTTCCCTTTTCTTTCATTCTCTTTTCACCTCCTTATTTCTTTTCTGAGGTCTTATTTTTTTCCTTTCTTTTCTTCTCCTTTATTTCCTTCATCCACCTTTTCCTTTTCTTCATTTGTTCCTCCTTCCTTTTCTTATCAATGCTTTCCTTCCCCTTTTCTTTCCTTCTTTCTCCAGCTTTCTTTCTCTTCCTTCTTTCTTTCCTTCATCTCCCCCTCTTCCCTTTCCTTCCCAGTTCTTTCCTTCCCCTTTTCTTCCTTCTTTCTCCAGCTTTCTTTCTCTTCCTTCTTTCTTTCCTTCATCTCCCCCTCTTCCCTTTCCTTCCCCTTTTCTTTCCTTCTTTCTCCAGCTTTCTCTCTCTTCCTTCTTTCTTTCCTTCATCTCCCCCTCTTCCCTTTCCTTCCCCTTTTCTTCCTTCTTTCTCCAGCTTTCTTTCTCTTCCTTCTTTCTTTCCTTCATCTTCCCCTCTTCCCTTTCCTTCCCCTTTTCTTCCTTCTTTCTCCAGCTTTCTCTCTCTTCCTTCTTTCTTTCCTTCATCTCCCCCTCTTCCCTTTCCTTCCCCCTTTCTTTCCTTCTTTCTCCAGCTTTCTTTCTCTACCTTCTTTCTTTCCTTCATCTCCCCCTCTTCCCTTTCCTTCCCAGTTCTTTCCTTCCTCTTTTCTTCCTCTCTCCAGCCTTCACCTCTTCCATCTTATCCCGTCCTGTCTTCCTCTCCTTTTCTTCTCCTTCTCTTCCTTATTTTACTTATTACTTTTTTTTCTTCCCTCCTACTTTTTTCCTCCACCCCCTATCTTTTTTTTCCCTCCACTCCTCCACTTTGTTCCTCCTCTCTACTTTTTTTTCCTCCGTTTTTGACAGTTTTCCTCCTCCTCTCTCCACTTTTCTTTTCCACCTCCTCTCCACTTTTTTTCCTCCTCCTCCTCCTCTTCCAACTTTTTTTAATTCTCTTCCTCCCATCATCTTCAATCTTCTTTCTCCTCCTTCCTTTCTTCTTAACTTCTTGCATTTGTCTTCTTTGTCTTTCTTCTTCTCCTTCTTCTTCTTCTTCTTCTTCTTCTTCTTCATCTTCTTCTTCTTCTTCTTCTTCTTCTTCTTCTTCTTCTTCTTCTTCTTCTTCCTCTTCTTCTTCCTCCCTTTCTTCTTAACTTCTTACATTTGTCTTCTTTGTCTTTCTTCTTCTTCTTCTTCTTCTTCTTCTTCTTCTTCTTCTTCTTCTTCTTCTTCTTCTTCTTCTTCCTCTTCTTCTTCCTCCCTTTCTTCTTAACTTCTTACATCTGTCTTCTTCTTCTTCTTCTTCTTCTTCTTCTTCTTCTCCCTTCTTTTTCTTGTTGTTCTTCTCTATCTTCTTTTCTTCCTCTTTGTCTCTCTCTTCTTTTCCTTCTTTCCTCTTTGCCCTTTTTCTTCCCTTTTCCTCTTTTTCTTCTCCCTCTCCCCTATTTCCTCCCTTCTCTTCCCTTTTTCCTTTCTTCTCTTTCCTCCCTCCCTCTCTCCCCTCTTTCCTCTCTCTCTCCCCTTTTTTCTCTCTTCCCTTTTCCCTCTTTTCTTTCCCTTTCTCCTTCCTCTCATTTTTCCTCTTCCTTTCCTCTCCTTTCTCTCCCTCTCTCCACCTCTCCTCTTTCCTCTCCTATCCCTTCTTCTTCCTCTCATTTTCCCTCTTCCTTTCCTCTCTTTTCTCCTCTCTCTCCCCTCTCCTCTTTTCTCTCCTTTCCCTTCTTCTTCCTCTCATTTTCCCTCTTTCTTTCCCCTCTTCTCCCTTCTCTCCCCTCTCTTCTTTTCTCTCCAATCCCTTCTTCTTCCTTATTTTCCCTCTTCTTTCCCCTCTTCTCCCTTCTCTCCTCTCTCCTGTTATCTTTCTCTCCTTCTCCTTTCCTCTTTTCTCCATTCTTTTCTCTCTCCTCCTCTCCCCTCTTTCTCATCCTCCCCTCCCCCTCTCCCCCCCTTCGCCCAAACTCGGTAAGGCCTCACCTTCAGCGCCTCACCTGGGATTTCCCCTCCCCAGACACACCTGGAAATCTATCACCTGAGTAGCTTCACCTTTCCTCCTCCTCCTCCTCCTGCCTTACTTTCGCTTTCTTTCGCTTTCTCTTTCTTTTTTTTTCTTTCTTTTAGTTTTTTCCTTTTATATTCTTTAACTTTTTGTTTTGTTTTGTTTTTTGTGTTGTCGCCTTTTCTACACTTTTCTTTTCATTTATTTTTTCTTATTTTTCTTTTTAATTTTCTTCTATTTTTTATTTTATTTTCTTATATTCTTTCCTTTCGTTCCCTTTCTCTTCATTTCCTTCCTTTCCTTTCCCATCCCTTCTTTTCCTCCTTTTCATTTATTTCCCTTCCACTCTCCTCCCTTCCTTTCCCTTTCTTTTAACTTTCATATTCATTCACAAGTATTTCATTATTATATTTTCCTTTCCTTTCCTTCCTTCCCTCTCTCTCTCTCTCTCTCTCTCTCTCTCTCTCTCTCTCTCTCTCTCTCTCTCTCTCTCTCTCTTTACACAGGCAGTAGCAGGAACCAGGCAAATACAGTTCCCCTAAAGAAGCTAAAAAAAAAAATCCGCCTGAGCTAATACGGACAGGGGCAGACTGAAGCAACATGATGTATCCAATTTAGCATAACGTAACCTCATCAACACAAGACGTACCCATTTTAGAATACCGCCGAAAAAGAGAGAGAGAGAGAGAGAGAGAGAGAGAGGGGAGGGGGTAATGCTAGGCGTCTATTTGTGTGTGTGTGTGTGTGTGTGTGTGTGTGTGTGTGTGTGTGTGTTAATGGATAGCGTGAACGTGGCAGCTTAGTTTCAGGAAATGACGTAGAAGGGGAGGAAAAAAATGGAGGAAGACTTGGAGAGAGGGAGAGAAAAATGTGGGAGAGAAAGAGTGAGAGAGAGAGTGTGTGACAGATGGAGGGTTGGAAAAAGTGAGGTAATAGTTTCTCTCTCTCTCTCTCTCTCTCTCTCTCTCTCTCTCTCTCTCTCTCTCTCTCTCTCTCTCTCTCATTTATAAATTTGGATGTATTAAAAGGAAAAAAAAAAAATTGGAATAAGAATAAAAAAAGGAAAAGGATGAAATAAAAGGAATGAAGGGAAAGGAAGGAAAGAGAAGGAGAGGGAAGGAGGCGAAAGAGAAGGGAATGGAAGAGAAGGAAAGGAAAGGAAAGAGAAGGGAAGAGGATAACAGGGAAGGGAAAATTAGAGAAGAGAGAGGAATGGAAGGGAAAAAGGGGAAGGAAAGAGAATATGAGAGGAAAGGAAAGGAATTAAAGGAAAGGAAAGGAAAGGAAAAGAATAGATAGGAAGGAAAAAGAAAATATGGAAATGATGAAAATGAAATAGAGAGAAATAGAGAAAGGGAAGATAAAGGAAGGGAAGGGAAGAATGACAGAAGAGAAAAAGAATGGAAAGGAAAAGAAAAGAAAGAAAACGAAGAAAAGGAATGAAAAGGGTAAAGAAGGAAGGAAAGGAAAACAAAAGAGAAGGAATGAACAGAGGAGGAAAAGAATGGAAGGGAAAAGATGAAAAAGAAAACAACGAAAATGAATGAAAAGGGCAAAGAAGGAAGGGAAAGGAAAACAGAAAAGAAGGAATGAAGAGAGGAGGAAAAGAATGGAAGGGAAAAGAAAGAAAACAAAGAAAAGGAAAGGAAAACAAAAGAAAAGAAATGAAGAAAAGAGGATAAGAAAAAATAAAGAAGAAAATACAAAAAATAAAGTTCACACACACACACACACACACACACACACACACACACCATCCCCCCCCCCCCGGTTCGGTTCGCCTCGCTTCATCCAACGAGTTCGAAGCTTCGGAATTAATTACTGAAGCGTTCCGAGATAGTTCGCGTTAATATTCGAAGCTCCAGAGCGACGCAGGTGAAGGGGGGAACTTTTGGCATCTTAATTATCCCGCTCACCTGTAACACCTGTGAGTCACCTGGCCGGGGACTAAGGGGGGGGGAGCAGTGGTGGTGGTGGTGATGGGGGTGGTAGTGGTGGTGGTGGTAGTGGTGGTGGTGGTAGTAGTAGTAGTAGTAGTAGAAATAGTAGTGGAAGGGAAGGGAAGGGAAGGGAAGGGAAGGGAAGGAAGGGAAAAGGACTGGAAAGGGAAGGGAAATGAAATGAAAGGAAAAGAAAGGAAAAGTAGAGGAAAAGATAGGAGAGGAAAGGAAGGAAAGAAGGAAGGAAGGAAGGAAGGAAGGAAGGAAGGAAGGACTGGAAAGGGAAGGGAAAGGAAAGGAAAAGAAAGAAAAAGGAGAGGAAAAGATAGGAAAGGAGAGGAAAGGAAGGAAGGGAAAGGACTGGAAATGGAAAGGAAGGAAGGGAAGGAAAGGAAGGAAAGGAAAAGGATGGGAAAAGATAGGAAGGGAAGGGAAGGGAAGGGAAAGGAAAGGAAAGGAGAGGAAAGGAAAGGACAAGAAAGAAGAGGAAAATAGAAGAGAAGGGAAGGAAAGAAGAGAAAAAGAAAGGGAAGGAAAATAAAGAAAAGACAACAGTACATACACAACAACAACAACAACAACAACAACAGCAACAACAACAACAACAACAACAACAACAACAACAACAACAATGACAATGATTATAAGGCAGGGAAAGCAATAATTGTGTGTTTAATAATGTGTGTGTGTGTGTGTGTGTGTGTGTGTGTTCTTCGTGGTGGTGGTGGTGGTAGTGGTCTAAGTAGTAGCAGCAGTAGTAGTAGTAGTAGTAGTAGTAGTAGTAGTAGTAATAGTAGTAGTAGTAGTAGTAAAGGGAATCAATTAATACATTACATTAAAAGAAAGGAACGAGAGAAAGAGAAGCAAAGAGGAAGAGGAAGAAAAGAAAGGAGAGGAAAGGAAAAGAAAGTAAAGGGAAGGAAGAGAGGGAAGAAAAGAAGCAAAGAAGAGAAATGGAGGGAGAGAAAAAAAAGAGAAAAAATTAAAAGAGAACGTAAAAAATAAAAGTAGAAGAAGAAGAGAATTGGAAGAGAAGAGAAAAGAATGAGAAAGAAAAAGAAAGAATAGAGAAAAAAAGAAAGAAAGGAGAAGGAAGAAAAAAAGTTGAAGAAAAGTGAGAGAAAAGAGAATGGAAAGAAGAGAGAGAAGAGAGAGACAGGTAGCATTCATCCTCCCTCTCTCTCTCTCTCTCTCAAAGTTGACGCTAAGATGATGTGAAAGAAAGCGGAAATGAAGGTCTTGGGGTCATTTAATTCACGTCATCTCTCTCTCTCTCTCTCTCTCTCTCTCTCTCTCTCTCTCTCTCTCTCTCTCTCTCTCTCTCTCTCTCTCTCTCTCTCTTCTTCTCTCTCACCTTCCCTTCCCTTCCTTTCCTTTCCCTTCCTTTCCCTTCCCTTCCCTTCCTTCCCCTTCCCTTCCTTTCCCTTCTTTCCCCTTCCCTTCACTCACTTTCCCTTCCATTTCCTTCCTTTCCTTTCTGTTTCCTTTTTCTTCGCTTCGTTTCCCTTCCTCTCCTTCTTCTTTGATTCTATTTACTTTCTTTTCTCTCCTCTTTCTCTTCTCTTCTCTTTATTTTTCCCTTCTCTTCTCTCCCTTCAAAGCAGAGAGCAACACACCACCTCTACATAACAGCGGAAGTAACATTCACAACACATATCAACACATTTTTTTTTCCCTGGTGTTGAGGATCGAAAGTGTTGCAGGTGAGGTTAGGTATGCAAGGTGTGTTCCGCGCTGGCATTGTGGGCGGCGCGACAGGTGAGTGCGTTCAGGTGTTTCGCGGTGGGACTGTCTGCCACGCTTTTGTTCTCCAGCGACGCGATAGAAAGAAATGTGTGAAAGCTGAAAGAACAGTGGAAGAGTTTATCGTCACCCTCTTCGTTCACTCTTTTGCTCTCTCTCTCTCTGCTTCCTCCACTCACTCGTTTTTCTTCTTTTTCTTCCTCCCCTTTTCCCCTTCCTTCTTCTCCTCGTGTTCCCTTATCTCCCCTTCTTTCCTTTCCTTTCCTTTCCTCTCCCCTCTTTTCCTTTCCTTCCTTTCCATTCCCTTCCTTTCCTTTCCTTTCCTTTCCTTTCCTCTCCTTTCCTTTCCTTCCATTCCATTATCTTCCTTTCCTTTCCTTTTCTTTCCTTTCCTTTCTTCTCCTTTCCTTCTTTTTCTTTCCCCTTCCTTTCTCTTCTCTTGCTTCCTTCTCTTCCTCTCCTTCTCCTCCTCCTTCTCCTCCTCTTCCTCTTTCTCCCATATCTTTAACTTCCCTTTCCTCCTCTTCCCTTCCTTTCCTTTCCTTCCCTTCCCTTCTCTACCCTTGCTTCCTCCTTTTTCTCGTTTTTCTTTTTTGTCCTCCCCTTTTCCTCTTCCTCCTCCTTCTCCTGTTCCCTTCTCTCTCCTTTCTTTCCCTTCCCTTTCCTTCCCTTCCTTTCCTTTCGTTTCCTCTCCTCTTCTTTTCCTTCCCTTCCCTTCATCACCCTTTCTTTTCTTTCCCCTTCCCTTCTCTTTCCTTGCTTCCTTCTCTTTCTCTTTTTCTTTTCCCTTTTCCTCTTCCTCCTTCCCCTGTTCTCTTCTCTTCCCATTCTTTCCCTTCCTTTCCCTTCCCTTCCGTTGGGGGGGGGGACAGAGAAAGGGAGAGAAAGTGAAATGAGAATGAAAGAAAGAAGAAAGAAAGAAAGAATGATTGAAAAAGGAAGAATTTGAGAGAGAGAGA
>NC_066562.1:5162600-5272600 GCF_024679095.1 Eriocheir sinensis
TGGAGTTTCAGGGGAGTTGTAACACGCGTTTAAGGAACCCCTGAGTATTGCAAACGTGGCTGGCCGTGTCCGTGGAGTTTCAGGGGAGTTGTAACACGCGTTTAAGGAACCACTGAGTATTGCAAACGTGGCTGGCCGTGTCCGTAGAGTTTCAGGGGAGTTGTAACACGCGTCTAGGGAACCACTGAGTATTGCAAACGTGGCTGGCCGTGTCCGTGGAGTTTCAGGGGAGCTGTAACACGCGTCTGAGGAACCACTGAGTATTGCAAACGTGGCTGGCCGTGCCCGTAGAGTTTCAGGGGAGTTGTAACACGCGTCTGAGGAACCACTGAGTATTGCAAACGTGGCTGGCCGTGTCCGTAGAGTTTCAGGGGAGTTGTAACACGCGTCTGAGGAACCACTGAGTATTGCAAACGTGGCTGGCCGTGCCCGTAGAGTTTCAGGGGAGCTGTAACACGCGTCTGAGGAACCACTGAGTATTGCAAACGTGGCTGGCCGTGTCCGTAGAGATTCAGGGGAGTTGTAACACGCGTGAAGGGAACCACTGAGTATTGCAAACGTGGCTGGCCGTGTCCGTAGAGATTCAGGGGAGTTGTAACACACGTGAAGGGAACCACTGAGTATTGCAAACGTGGCTGGCCGTGTCCGTAGAGTTTCAGGGGAGCTGTAACACGCGTCTGAGGAACCACTGAGTATTGCAAACGTGGCTGGCCGTGTCCGTAGAGTTTCAGGGGAGTTGTAACACGCGTCTGAGGAACCACTGAGTATTGCAAACGTGGCTGGCCGTGCCCGTAGAGTTTCAGGGGAGTTGTAACACGCGTCTGAGGAACCACTGAGTATTGCAAACGTGGCTGACCGTGCCCGTAGAGTTTCAGGGGAGTTGTAACACGCGTCTGAGGAACCACTGAGTATTGCAAACGTGGCTGGCCGTGCCCGTAGAGTTTCAGGGGAGCTGTAACACGCGTCTGAGGAACCACTGAGTATTGCAAACGTGGCTGGCCGTGCCCGTAGAGTTTCAGGGGAGCTGTAACACGCGTCTGAGGAACCACTGAGTATTGCAAACGTGGCTGGCCGTGCCCGTAGAGTTTCAGGGGAGTTGTAATACGTGTCAAAGGAAGTACCGAGTAATGTAAACGTGGCTGGTTGTATCCGTATAGTTTCAGGGGAGTTGTAATACGTGTCAAAGGAAGTACCGAGTAATGTAAACGTGGCTGGTTGTATCCGTGGAGTTTCAGGGGAGTTGTAACACGTGTCAAAGGAAGTACCGAGTAATGTAAACGTGGCTGGTTGTATCCGTAGAGTTTCAGGGGAGTTGTAACACGTGTCAAAGGAAATACCGAGTAATGTAAACGTGGCTGGTTATATCCGTGGAGTTTCAGGGGAGTTGTAACACGCGTCGAGGGAGCCACTGAATAATGCAAACGTGAAAACGGAAAAGTTAGAGAACGGGCAAGACAAAAACGAAAATATAAATAACTAGCTAACTAAATAATTACATAACAAACTAGCGACCTAAATAACTCACCCCGAACCTAAGAAACTGAGTGACCAACCAATCAAACTAACAAAGAAACCATAATTAACAAAAAATAAATAAATAAACAGCCATTTTACCTAAATAAACCACCGAAATAAGTATGATCTGAAAAACTAAACCAAATACCTAAGATTACCTGTATAAATGAATAAACACAATCTACTGGACCCTCAAAATACCTCACGTGCTTTAATCCTTTGTAAAGACTCACCTCTGTAGTAGGAATGTGAGGTAAACACAGGGAAGGGAAGAGTAGGGAAGGGATGGGAATGGAATGGAATGGAATGGAAGGGAAGGGAAGGGATGGGATGGGATGGGAAGGGAAGGGAAGGGAAGGGAAGGAAAGAGAAGAGAATGGAATGTAAGGAAAGGGAAGGGAAGGAAAGGAACGGGAAGGGAAGGGAAGGGAAGAGAAAGAAAGAAAAGGGAAGGGAATTTAAATTGAAGCAAAGTAAAGTGAGGTACGACAAGGTAAGGTAAAGTAAGGGAAGGGAAGAGAAAGGATAGGATGGGAGAGGAATAATAAGGAAAGGGAAGGAAAGGAAAGGAAGGGAAGGGAAGGGAAATTGAAGCAAGGTAAGGTGAGGTAAGATAAGGTAAGGTAAGGGAAGGGAAGGGAAGAGAAAGGATAGGATGGGAGAGGAATAATAAGGAAAGGGAAGGAAAGGAAAGGAAGGGAAGGGAAGGGAAGGGAAGGGAAGGGAAGGGAAAGTGAGGTACGATAAGGTGAGGTAAAGTAAGGGAAGGGAAGAGAAAGGATAGGATGGGAAAGGAATAATAAGGAAAGGGAAGGAAGGGAAGGGAAGGGAAGGGAAGGGAAGGGAAGGGAAGGGAAGAGTCCTAATGCCTTTAACGGGCACTGATGTGATGAAAAGTAATGAAACGGCTCAGATCTTGACTTACATAAGGAGGCCATTACTGAGAGAGAGAGAGAGAGAGAGAGAGAGAGAGAGAGAGAGAGAGAGAGAGAGAGAGAGAGAGAGAGAGAGAGAGAGAGAGAGAGAGAGAGAGAGAGAGAGAGAGAGAGAGAGAGAGAGAGAGAGAGAGAGAGAGTGTAGCCCCCATTCACAGGTAAAAAAAAATGTAGAGCAGGCCGAAAGACATGAATGAATAGCTACTTAGAGGAGGTCAAAGAAACAAAAGGAAAAATAAGGAAAAAATTATGAATGGAATGAACAAAAGGTAAAATAATATGAAGAAAAAATACAATAAATGGAAGAAAAAAACCAGCAAGTAACTGAACGAATAAAAAGTTAAATGAAGACAAAAAAGAAAGTATATAAATAAAACTACACTTATACGTTGGAAAAAGTTGATAAAAAGTTGAAAATATAAAAAAAGGAAAGAAAGAAAAAATAGACAGGAAAAGAAGAAAAGGAAATCGAAAAATAAAATAAAATTAGAGAGCAAATTAATACCAACAGTGAATAAAAATTGAGAAAAAGAAGAAAAGAAAGAATAGAAAGTAAGAAAAGAAGAAAAGTAAGCAAAAAAGAAAGAAGACAATTTTAATCCAGAAAGTAATAAAGGAAAAAAAGAAAAATAAGAAAAAAAGAAAAGAAAAAATCAAGAAAAGAAAGAAAGAAAACAAAAGAAAGGAAGAAAGGAAGAAAAACGAGAAAATCAAGAAGTAAAGAAAAAAGAAAAAGAAAACCAAACAAAAAAATCCGTCATATATTTAAAGAATCACAAGTTGAATCTGTGTCAAGAAAAAAAAGATAAAAGAAAACAGTAAAGAAAGACAAAAAACAAACAAAAAAACATGTTATTTCTGCCCTGTCTTCCCTCCTTCCGTGTTTATCAATGCGCCACACGCAGACTTATTGACACAGCGAAACCGATCACAGAATAATTCCCTTTTGTATGAGGCGGCGTAATCCAATTCACACACACACACACACACACACACACACACACACACACACACACACACACACACACACAGACAAAACACACAGTAAAGTCACATAACATTCACAAACGCCATAAACAGCAACCCTTAAATCACCCAAACTTCGACAGACAGGATCTCCTCTTACTGAAGTCGCACACGCACACACAGAGGAAAGGAATGAAGGGAAGAAGAGGAAGATGGGGAGTAAAAGTTATGGAAGGACACACACACACACACACACACACACACACACACACACACACACACGTTTTCTTTTATAACATGGAATAGTCACCCCGTTGAAATGTTTGACCTAATCGCTGCTGTCACACGGAGCCACTTTGGGAACTTTATAGGCGAGATCAAGGGGAATCAAACGTTAGATAATGATTGGCAATGAGCAAAAGAGAGCGGCTGTCACCATTAGTTCTCATGTGTGTGTGTGGGGCGGGGGGGGAGTGTCTGTGTGTGTGTGTGAGAGAGGGGGAGGGGAGTCTGTGTGTGTGATTGGTGGGTGGGGTCTGGGTGTGTATGTGTGTGTGTGTATGTGTGTGTGTGTGTGTGTGTGTGAGGGGGAGGTGGAGTATGTGTGTGTGAAAGGGGGGGGGGGGGTGTCTGTGTGTGTGTGTGTGTGTGTGTGTGTGTGTGTGTGTGTGTGTGTGTGTGTGTGTGTGTGTGTGTGTGTGTGTGTGTGTGTGTTTCCTTTCCCTTTCCTTCCTTCACTTTCACTTTTCATATTTTTCCTCTTCCCTTCCTTCCTTTCCTCACACTCTTTCCTTCTCTTCCTTCACCTCCACTCCTCGTCTTCCTCCTCCTCTTTCCTTCCTTCATTATTCCAATTTCTTTTCTTTCCTTTTCTTCTCAATTTTCACTCCTCATCTTTCTCTTCCTTTCTTTCATTTCTTAACTTCCTCTTTCGAATTCCTCCTCCTCTTTCCTTCCTTCCCTCCTACAACTTATTTTCATTCCCTTTCTTCCTTCACCTTCCATCCCTCATATCCCTCCCCTTTCCTTCCCTTCCTTCCTTCCCTCGACTCCTTTCCCTTCCTTCCTTTCGTAACTTCAATCTTTCATCCTTCTCCTCTTTCCTTCCTTCCTTCTTACAACTTCCTTTCATTCCCTTTCTTCCTTCTCTTCTATTCCTCATATCCCTTCCCTTTCCCTTCCTTCCTTCCTTCCTTTCTTAATTTCCCTTGTTCATCTTCCTCCTCTTACAATTTATTTTCATTCCCTTTCTTCCTTCCCTTCCATTCCTCATATCCCTCCCCTTTCCCTTCCTTTACCCCCCAACTCCCTTCCTTCCTTCCTTCCTTCCTTCCTTAACTTCCCTTTTTCATCCTCCTCCTCTTACAACTTATCATCATTCCCTTTCTTCCTTCCCTTCCATTCGTCATATCCCTCCCCTTTCCCTTCCTTTACCCCCCAACTCCTTTCCTTTCCTTCCTTCCTTCCTTTCTTAACTTCCCTTTTTCATCCTCCTCCTCTTACAACTTATCATCATTCCCTTTCTTCCTTCTCTTACATTCCTCATATCCCTCCCCTTTCCCTTCCTTTACCCCCCAACTCCTTTCCCTTCCTTCCTTCCTTCCTTTCTTAATTTCCCTTGTTCATCTTCCTCCTCTTACAATTTATTTTCACTCCCTTTCTTCCTTCTCTTCCATTCCTCATATCCCTTCCCTTTCCCTTCCTTCACAACCAAAATCCTTCTTTAAACCAGGTAAATGGAACTCGGTAAGACGGAAGAGAGAGCCTTACACACCCTCAGACACACACTAACACATTTCCACATTCACGTGTAATCCGCTAACAAATACCTGCCCGCCACAAAGGTAAGACAGCGCCAGGTATGAAGCACGCCACGCCTGTAATCCCTCTGTGCCACCTGCCAGCCCTCACCTGTGACTCCTGCAATTACCGGGAACTCACCTGATTTACCTGACTACCCCCCCTCCCCTCCCTCCTTCACCCGTCACCCTGTTTTTAGAATCACGTACCATTTGCAGTGCTTTTAAAATCCAAACATGTCTCTGTGTGTCGAAATGAGCACTACTGAGTTATAAAAAAGGAAAATGTATATGTAAGAAAATGAGAAATGTGAAAAATATAAACTTGTAGCAAAAGAGATAGAGAAAGAAGAGAATGATAAAGATATTGCGTTTTCTTAAGATCATTAAAAGGAGAAATATTATTACACAACCACAAAGTTAGAATATGAAATGAAACGGAGGACAATATATTAAGAGGATGATAAAGGAATAGAAGGAAGAGAAAGGGAAAAGGAAAGGAAAGGAAGAGGAAAAGAATAGAAGGAAAAGAAAAGGAAAAGAAAAGAAAGGAAGGAAGGAAGAAAGAAGTAAAAGAAAGAGAAGAAGGAAGGAAGAAAGGAAGAAAGAAAAAGGAAGAGGAGGAAGGAAGAGAGGAAGGAAGGAAGAAAGGAAGGAAGGAAGAGGAAGAAAGAAAAGAAGGAAGGGGAAGGAAACAGGAAAGGAGTAGGAAAATAAAGAAGAGTAAGGAAGATAGAAAGAGGAAAGAACAAGGAAAGAAAAGAAGGAAGGAAGAAAGGAAGGAAGGAAGAAAGCAGGGCATGTTTTGAGGCACGAGAAAGAATGAGTAATGAAAAAATGAAAACTTAATTAGCACTCGCAAAGCAACCACACGCACACACACACACACACACACACACACACACACACACACACACACACACACACACACACACACACACACATTTCCTTCCTCCTTCGTCTTCCTTTTCTATTTTTAATTTCCTTCCTTCTTTCTTTTTTCTCTTTCTTCTTCGTTTCTTGTTTCCTTCCTTCCTTCCTTCCTTCCTTCCTTCCTTCCTTCCTTCCTTCCTTTCTTCCTTCCTTCCTTCCTTCCTTCCTTTCTTCCTTCCTTCCTTCCTTTCTTCCTTCTTTTCTTCCTTCCTTCCTTTCCACTCTTCTTCCTCTTTCGTTTTTTTTTCCTTCTTTCTTAACACACACACACACACACACACATAAAAGCACCTATGCACACACGCACGCACGCACGCACGCACGCACGCCACAAATCAAATAAAGAAGACAAACAAACAAAAAATAAACAGGTCAGTCTCTCTCTCTCTCGAGGTAAAAAGACAGAGAGAGAGAGAGAGAGAGAGAGAGAGAGAGAGAGAGAGAGAGAGAGAAACACATAGGTAAAAAGGTAAAAGAAAGGAGTAAAAGGAAATGAAAGAAGGGAGAAGGAGGAGGAGGAGGAGGAGGAAAGAGGAAAACAAGAAAGAAGGAAGGAGGAAAGAGGAAAGAATAGTAAAGAGGAAGAGGAAGAGGAAGAAGAGGAAAGAACGAGGAATAGAAAAAGGGAAGAAGAGGAGAAAAAAAGTAAGCACGCGTGAAAGAGGAAGAGGAAGGAGGAAAACAATAAAGAGGGAAGGAGGTAAGAGGAAGGAAGAGTTAAGAGGAAGAGGAAGAGAAACAAGAGGAAAGAACGAGGAATGGAAAAGGGGAAGAAGAGGAGAAAAGTGGAGAACAGTAAAGAGGGAAGGAGGTAAGAGGAAGGAAGAGTTAAGAAGAAGAGGAAGAGGAAGAAGAGGAAAGAACGAGAAATTAAAAAGGGAAAGAAGAGGAGGAAGGAGGAAAACAATAAAGAAGAAAGGAGGTAAGAGGAAGGAAGAGTTAAGAGGAAGAGGAAGAGGAAGAGGAAAGAACGAGAAATTGAAAAGGGAAAGAAGAGGAGGAAGGAGGAAAACAATAAAGAGGGAAGGAGGTAAGAGGAAGGGAGAGTAAAGAGGAAGAGGAAGAGGAAGAGGAAAGAACGAGAAATTAAAAAGGGAAAGAAGAGGAGGAAGGAGGAAAACAATAAAGAGGGAAGGAGGTAAGAGGAAGGAAGAGTCAAGAGGAAGAGGAGAAAGAGGAAAGAACGAGGAATTGAAAAGCGGAAGAAGAGGAGGAAGGAGGAAAACAATAAAGAGGGAAGGAGGTAAGAGGAAGGGAGAGTAAAGAGGAAGAGGAAGAGGAAAGAACGAGGAATTGAAAAGGGAAAGAAGAGGAGGAAGGAGGAAAACAATAAAGAGGGAGGGAGGTAAGAGGAAGGGAGAGTAAAGAGGAAGAGGAAGAGGAAGAGGAAAGAACGAGGAATTGAAAAGGGAAAGAAGAGGAGGAAGGAGGAAAACAATAAAGAGGGAAGGAGGTAAGAGGAAGAGGAAGAGGAAGAAGAGTAGAGTAAGGTCGCATGACACAGAACGGGTTGAAGCCTTCCCGGACGCTCCCCTTAATGCGTCTTCTCCTTAACGCAAAGTGTGACGCCCAGGCAAAGGAACCTCCCTTCTTGCACTCTTTGTCTCCCTTCCCTCTCTTCCCCCTCCGTTTCCTCCCTTTTCTCCTTCCCTCTCTGTCCTCCTTTCTCCTACTCTTCCTCCTTCTCTTGCTCTCTTCCTACCTCCCTGTGTGTGTGTGTGTGTGTGTGTGTGTGTGTGTGTGTGTGTGTGTGTGTGTGTGTGTGTGTGTGTGTGTGTGTGTGTGTGTGTGTGTGTTCTGCGTAGCTAGCTCGAGGCATTGAACGAACGAACGCACACACACACACACATACTTCCAAACTCTTTCCGTGGATCCGTGTGTGTGTGTGTGTGTGTGTGTGTGTGTGTGTGTGTGTGTGTGTTAGCATGAGGAGGAGGAGGAGGAGGAGGAGGAGGAGGTTTAACAACGAGGCCAATAACCTCAAAATCTACACCAGTGAATGCCGGGAATCGAACGTGGGCTCACAAGTTGCTTCTGAACCTTCCTGTGGATAGTCTTGGGCCACTCGACGGTGACTGGAAGTTGTCTGTAGCGGCGGGCGGGACTCGAACCCAGGTACTCGAAGGGGCCGCGCCAGCACACTAATCACTCAGCCACCGCCTCCATATTACAGGGAGAAGAATTTTTTTTTTTTATCTTATCCATTCCTGTTTTTCTTCCATTTTCTTCCTCCTCCTCCTCCTCCTCCTCCTCCTCCTCCTCCTCTTCGTCCTCCTCTTCGTCCTCCTCCTCTATTCCTTCTTCTTCCTCTTATACATTTCTTCTGCTTTCTTCTCTCCTTCCTCCTCCTCCTCCTCCTCCTCCTCCTCCTCCTCCTCCTCCTCCTAATCCTTCTTTCTCCTCATCATCATTCTTCTCTATTCCTTCTTCTTCCTCTTATACATTTCTTCTGTTTTCTTCTCTCCTTCGTCCTCCTCCTCCTCCTCCTCCTCCTCCTCGCGTCAGGCCGATGAATAATGAATGAACAGCGCTTGGTCTTGGCCTTGGCTGACCTTCAAGAGTGTGTGTGTGTGTGTGTGTTCTACCCCCCTCACCCCCCTTGCTCTTCCTTCCTCTTTTCCCGTGAACGAGAAAGAAAACAAAATAGATATAAAAAGCAAGTTAATATGGCGTCTAATATTCCAATGTAAATGAAAAAAAATATCGCATCGGACTGAAATCGGATATTGAATGGCATGAATATTACCGAGAAATTCCTCCCACGCCAAAATGCTTCATTGATTGCGACGGAATGAAGCACCCGAGAGTATTTTTGCAACCTCAGGCTCGTAGTCCCCAAACATTTCAGGGGATACACACACACACACACACACACACACACACACACACACACACACACACACACACATTTGGTAAGGCTTACGTAGAGGTTGTTGTGTTAGTGTTTCCATGGGTAGTTTGATGAGTCTGGTGGTAGTTTGACAAGGCTTTCGTAGAGGTTGTTGTGTTAGTGTTTCCATGGGTAGTTTGATGAGTCTGGTGGTAGTTTGACAAGGCTTTCGTAGAGGTTGTTGTGTTAGTGTTGCCATGGGTAGTGTTATGAGACTAGTGGAAGTCTGACAAGGGTTCTGTAATATGAACATGAGAAAAACACTCATGAGAACCCGACTGTCAGAGACACGCCAGTCCTCGTCGACAGACCGACTTGGTCGACTAGATTTCGATCGCCGATAGAGTCGGTCTGTCGGGCCTTTGGCAAAGGCCCGTGCTCCCTCGTGCAGGGAGGGAGCAATCTTTTCCCTCTTAACCTTGTCTTCGGACAAGGGCCCGTTCCCAAAGTGATACTAGAAGATAAATCTTTAAAAAAAAACGACTGACCTCCCTTGTGGCCTTGGGAAATAGTTGTTGTTAGAGCCGAAAGCGTCTGAACATACGGTCCTAGGCAATATATTTTTACCCTTGAGCTGCCTCCTTTCCTGTACAAAAAAATATAATAATAATAATAATAATAATAATAATAAAAACTAAGGTACTCGCGCCCACAGTATGAATTACAGATGTGAATTATTGCAGCCGTGATATATTCAAACTCATTCACTGCAGGACGCCATTGAGGGCAGCGAGCGCGGGAACAAAGATAGAAAAATGCGAGTAAATAATGTCGTAGAATGTGATACTTTCATAATCAATGTTAGGTCAGTGCCTGAAGGACCTTGTGGCTTGAGGAGTGGTGGAACGTTATGTGGAATGTGTTGGTGATGGTTGTTGTTGTTGTTGTTGTTGTTGTTGTTGTTGTTGTTGTTGTTGTTGTTGTTGTTGTTGCTGATGTTGTTGTTGTTAGCGGTAGTAGTAGTTGTAGCAGTAGCAGAAGTAGTAGTAGTAGTAGTAGTAGTAGTAGTAGTAGTAGTAGTAGAAATAGCATCATCATCATACAATTATTACTATTTCATCATCATTGTCATCATCATTTTTATTGCTATTATCATTTTCATCGTTATCTTCAGAGCAATTAAGAAAATAAAAAAATATATATGAAAAGTTCACAAAAATACTGTACCGTACTTAAGTTTAATGTACTATAATATATGCGTGCTTGGCCGGAGTGTGACAAGCTTATACCAAACACATTCACTGTAAAGCCTTATTGATTTCAACCTGGTAGACGCGCAGCACGGCCCACCAAAACAAATGCAGAAAGTACACGAGACTCCACACAGTAAGATAGGAACAAAAAAAGATTCCACACAGTAAGATTGGTACAAAGAAATATGCAAGACTCCACACAGTAAGATTGGTACAAAGAAATATGCAAGACTCCACACAGTAAGATTGGTACAAAGAAATATGCAAGACTCCACACAGTAAGATTGGTACAAAGAAACACGGAAGACTCCACACAGCAAGGTAAGTACTGCAAGCGATCTCGTATAGCTGCCAACCGCGTGCAAGATTTAAAAGCATATACCGTGAAGTACTCTGTGTGTGTGCGTGTGTGTGTGTGTGTGTGTGTGTGTGTGTGTGTGTGTGTGTGTGTGTGTGTGTGTGTGTGTGTGTGTGTGTGTGTGTGTGTGTGTGTGTGTGTGTGTGTGTGTGTGTCATTGATTGATGTGGTTTGATTTAACAGCGCAGGTGAAGAAAAAGTTAAAGTTGGAAGCAAGAATTTGGAAGTTGTAAAAATAGTGCACGCGAGGATGATTTGTGCAGCTTGAAGAAATATTAATGTTCTGAGGTAACCGTCATGGCTTGTACTAATAATAATGGTTGTGATAATAATGAGAATAAAATGAGTAATAGGAAGAGAGGAATTGTAAGTTTTAAAATATATTGCAGTCGAAGTTATTTTATACAGAATGAAAAAAAAAATGTTCTAAGGTCACGGTCATGACTTGTACTAATAATAATGGTTGTGATAATAATGAGAATAAAATGAGCAATAGGAAAAAAATAATTGTAAGTTTTAAGTATATTGCAGTCGAAGTTATTCTATACAGCTTGAAAAAAAAATGTTCTTATGTAACTGTCAATACTGGTACTAATAATAATGGTTGTGATAATAATGAGAATAAAATGAGTAATAGGAAGAGAGGAATTGTAAGTTTTAAAATATATTGCAGTCGAAATTATTTTATACAGCTTGAAAAAAAAAATGTTCTGAGGTCACTGTCATGGCTTGTACTAATAACACTAATGGTTGTGATAATAATGAAAATATGAAGAGTAATAGGAAGAAAGTAATTGAAAGTTTTAAAATATATTGCATTCGAAGTTATTTTATACAGAATGAAAAAAAAATAAGGTTCTTAGGTCAGTCATGGCTTGTACTAATAACACTAATGGTTGTGATAATAGTGAGAATAAAAAGAGTAATAGGAAGAAAGTAATTGAAAGTTTTAAATATATTGCAGTCGAAGTTATTTTATACAGAATGAAAAAATAAATACTGTTCTAAGGTCACTGTCATGGCTTGGAACAAAAATTATACAGGACGACGCGGGTTTGCTTTCCTATTTTGTCCATTTCATTCACAGCATTGTCCTTTCCTCTCCTTCCCTTTCCCTCCTCTCTCACCCTTCCCTTCCTCCCTCTCCATCCCTCTCTCCCCCCTTCCCACACTTCTTCTCTTTCCCATCCCTCCCTTCCCTACTCCTCCCCTCCATCCTCCTTCCCTCCCTCCCACCCTTGATTTATAGGCCTATACACTAATTCGTAATAGGCATAATTTGGCGTATTGTCGTGTGATGATTAATGCGACACTTGGCTCGGCGTGCGTTGCCTGTATGTTGCGTTATTTTGTTGTGTTGCTAATGGTGTCAGGAGTGAAGGTGTTGTTGTTGTTGTTGATGGTGGTGGTGGTGGTGGTGTTGATGGTGGTGGTGGTGGTGGTTTATTTTTTCTTCTTCTTCTTCTTCTTCTTCTTCTTCTTCTTCTTCTTCTCCTCATTTACTACTACTACTACTACTACTACTACTTCTACTACCAAAAACCACCACCACCATCACCACCACCACCACCACCACATCAAGGGGAGTCATGAGGGTGTAATCGGCCTCACCACACCTGCATCGAGGGCCAATAATTACCTGTGCCGGCATGTAATTAGTCAGCCAGGTGAGCCGCCCGTGTCACCCACCTGCCCGGCATACTGATTGGGCGGTTTTGTTGTTGCTGTTGTTGTTGTTTTTGTTGTTGTTGTTGTTGTTGTTGTTGTTGTTGTTGTTGTTGTTGTTGCTGTTGTTGCCCCTCTCTCCACCACAATTTCCATCATTCTTTTTTTTCTTTTTTCTTCTTCTTTTTCATCTTCATCATCATCTTTTTTTTTTCTTCTTTTTCTTTCTATTTTTCTTCTTTTTATTTTTACTTTTCTTCTTTTTCTTCTTTTCTTCTTCTTCTTCTTCTTCTTCTTCTTCATTATTACACTTTAAAGATATCCAACCGAGCAATGACGCAACACACACACACACACACACACACACACACACACACACACACACACACACACATTGTTTGGCTCTCCTCTTACACAACCAAAACAAACGCCATTCACCACTCCTTTTGTCCTCTTTCCTCTTGAATTCGTCTTGCCTCCTCTATTTATCTTCCTCTTGCCTTTCCTCTTTCCTGCCTCCCTCTCTCCCTCTCTCCTCTTTCCTCCTCTCAAGTTCTCTTTCTTTTTGTGTTTTCTTCCTCTCCTCCTCTTTATCTTCCTCTTCCTTTTCCTCTTTCCTGTTTCTTCTTCTCTCTCTCTCTCTCTCTCTCTCTCTCTGGGCATTCAAGAGGAAAAGAAGAGGAAAGTAAGAGAAAAGAGGAAATATAGGAAAATAGAGGGAAAAAGAGGAAAAAGAGAAGAAAAGAGGAAAAAGGGAAAACGAGGCATAAAAGAGGAAAAAGAGGAAAAAAAGAGGAAAAAGAGGAAAAAAGATGAAACAAGAGGAAAAAAGGGAAACAAGAGGAAACAAGAGGAAAAAAGAGGAAAAAGAGGAAAAGAGGAAAAAAAGAGGAAACAAGAGGAAAAAAGGGAAACAAGAGGAAACAAGAGGAAAAAGAGGAAACAAGAGTGAAAAAAGGGAAAAGAGGAAAAAAAGATGAAGAAAAGGGGGAAAAGGAAAGAAAAGGAAAAAAGAGGAAAAAAGATGAAGAGGAAAAAAGGAAACAAGAGGAAAAAAGGGAAAAAGGGAGGAAAAAGAGGAAAAAAGAGAAAAAAGAGGGAAAAAGAGGAAGAGGAAATAAGGAAACAAGAGGAAAAAAGGAAAAAAAGGGAAAAGAGATAAAAAAGAGAAAAAAAGAGGAAGAGGAAAAAAGGAAACAAGAGGAAAAGGGAAAAAAGGAGGAAAAAGAGGAAAAAAGAGGAAAAGTCGCCCGTGCGAAATGATTTTGTTTGCCGGAAGAATGAAGAAAGAAAACGGAGCTGGCCTTCAATGGGTCTCTCTCTCTCTCTCTCTCTCTCTCTCTCTCTCCCTCGTTCATTTTTTTCCTCTCCTCCCGCTGTCTATCTCTTAAATCTTTATCTTTTTCTTTCTTTCTTTCTCTCTTTCTTTCTCTCTTTCATTCTTTCTTTTTTGTTGCTTGAGAGAGAGAGAGAGAGAGAGAGAGAGAGAGAGAGAGAGAGAGAGAGAGAGAGAGAGAGAGAGAGAGAGAGAGAGAGGAAAATAAGAAAAATAAAGAAGGAAGGAGGAAGAGGAAGATACAGAAAAGAGAATGAAGGAAGGAAGGAGGAGTAGAGACACGAATTGGGAAGTGAAGGAAATGGGAAAAAAAAAGAAGGAAGAGAAGAGACAGCAGTAAGGAGGTAAAGGAAGTGGAGAGGAAGAGGAAGACAAAGAATGGAGAATGAAGGAATGAAGGAAAAGGAAAAACAACTATACATGATGCGAAGGAAATAGAGAAGCGAAAGAAGGAAGTGGGAAGGAGGCGAAGGAAGTTGGGAGCAAGGAAGAACATGAATGATAGACGGAAGAATAGGATGAATGAAGGAATGAAGGAGGAAGGAAAATACTACAGAGACGGAGAAGGAAATGAGGAAGTGAAAGAAGGAAGTGAGAAGGAGGCGAAGGAAGACGGGAGGAAGGAACAATGTGAATGATAGAAGGAAGGATAAGGTGAATGAAGGAATGAAGGAGGAGGAAAAATACTAGAGGATGTGAAGGAAATAGGGAAATGGGAAGGAATTGAAGGAAGACAGGAGGAAGACACAACATGAATGATAGAAGGAAGGATAAGGTGAATGAAGGAATGAAGGAGGAGGGAAAATACTAGAGGATGTGAAGGAAATAGGGAAATGGGAAGGAATTGAAGGAAGACGGGAGGAAGACACAACATGAATGATAGAAGGAAGGATAAGGTGAATGAAGGAATGAAGGAGGAGGGAAAATACTAGAGGATGTGAAGGAAATAGGGAAACGGGAAGGAATTGAAGGAAGACGGGAGGAAGGCACAACATGAATGATAGAAGGAAGGATAAGGTGAATGAAGGAATGAAGGAGGAGGGAAATAACTACAGAGGATGCGAAGGAAATAGGGAAACGAAAGAAGGAAATGTGAAGGAGATGAAAGAAGTAGTAAGGAAGAGAAGGAAGTGCGAGGGGTCTGAAGAAGGTAAAGAAGGGAGGTACAAAATGAATGCAAGACGAATGAATACGATGAATGAGGGAGTACAAATGACGCGCTCCGGTGTAGTGTTGCCAGCTCTTCATTATTCACGGCTCAAGGACGGTCACATCATGCATAATATCGATTGGCGTGCGTTAGTTTGTGTGTGCGTATGTGCGTACTTTGTGTTGTTGTGTTGTTGTTATTGATTGTCGTGGTTGATTGGTGTTGTTTGGGGACAAGTTTTGCTGCGGTGTTTCTGTTCGTCCGTCAATGGCACACTTCAGGCTAGGCGTTTAAATTCATGTTAGAGAGAAACCGCCAGAATGTTTGCTATTTTTACACTCGTATAGCTGTGTGCTGTTGTGGCTGCTACCAATATTGTTTTTTTTTTGTTTTTTTTACGTTTCGGTCTATGGTTGGGGTAGGCTTACTTGGTAGGGCCTGATGGTCGGCCCCAGCCCGTTGTGGCGCAGGCAAGTGTTTATAGTGGCGCCATCTTGCATGGCTCATGCTGCCCCACGGAGCACATCAATGACCCTCTCTTTTAGAGATAGAATCTAGATTCTGGGTTGATGGGTGGTCTTCAGGACAGCATGTGGGTAGTCTAAGGCCACTCGGCGGTGACTGAAAATCCCAGCTTGTGGCACCTGTGTGCCGTCAAATTCCGTCCGTCTGTCGGGAAATGTCTTAAATTGAACTGCGCATGCGCAGTCTTTGCTATATTAAGAGTTTCAATCGACTCACAGTGCCTCATACGGTGTTTGCATACATTAGAGAAACTGCAAGAACGCGGTGAAAGGTCTCGATATGTATACCACGGAGTCCAGGTAATCGAACCACCACCATCACCACCACCACCACCACCACCACCACCATGTCAAATGTCGATGGCCAATATTTATGCGTCTTCTTTCGAATTGACTTCCTCGAGAAAATCCCTCAAAGTTTGTAGCGTGAGATTATTTTTAAAGTTTTTTTTGTAGCATTTTGGTGACGATTTTGAATATTTACTAAAGTTTGCAAAAGTTTCCCCTCTCTCTCTGTCTCTTTCTCTTCCCCTTTCTCTCCATCCCTCTTTAACTCTTTATTACTTGACAATTTTTCCCCTTTCTAAGTCTTCTTTTCTTCCCTTTTTCCCTCCATCCCTCTTCCCCTCTTCCTTACTTTGACATTTTTTCCCTTCCTCTACGTCTCATTTTCTTCCCTTTCCCCTCCATCCCTCTTCCCCTCTTCCTTACTTTGCCAATTTTTCCCTTCTCTCTACGTCTCATTTTCTTCCCTTTTCCCTCCATCCCTCTTCCCCTCTTCCTTACTTCCCATTTTTCCCTTCTCTACGTCTCATTTTCTTCCCCTTTCTTTCCTTAAGGAAAAAACAGAAGAAAAGGAGAAAAAGAAGACAAAGAGAAGAACAGAGAGAAGACGCAAAACCAAGAAAATCAGGTAAAAAAAATATAAAAGTAAAAAAGAAAAACAGAAAAAGAAAAGAAAACAAGAAAAAAAAAAGCCAGAAACGCGACCCAAACTTATTTAAAACTCCTCCACGTATGTGTGTGTGTGTGTGTGTGTGTGTGTGTGTGTGTGTGTGTGTGTTTTGTTATGCGGGAACGATTCGTAAACATGTACCTGTCCTCTCTATTTAGCTACCTGTGTGTGTGTGTGTGTGTGTGTGTGTGTGTGTGTGTGTGTGTGTGTGTGTGTGTGTGTGTGTGTGTGTGTGTGTGTGTGTTTGCCCATTTGTTATGCTCTTACTTGAAGTTCTCTTGGAATAAATTGTAATAGAAGAAGAACAAGAACAAGAACAAGAAGAACAAGAACAAGAAATGAAGAAAAGGAAGAAGAAGAAGAAGAACAAGAACAAGAACAAGAACAAGAACAAGAAGAGCAAGAACAAGAAAAACAAAAAGAACAAGAAGAACAAGAAGAAGAAGAAAAAGGAAGATAAAAAGAAAAAGAAGAACAAGAAAAAGAAGAACAAGAAAAAGAACAAGAAGAAAAAGAACAAGAACAAGAAGAAGAAGAACAAGAACAAGAAGAACAAGAACAAGAACAAGAAAAAGAAGAAGAAGAAGAAGAAGAAGAAGATATCACCTTTCAATGCATATACACCACTTTGCAGTCACTATAAATCTAACTATGCCACACACACACACACACACACACACACACACACACACACACACACACACACACACACACACACACACACACACACACACACACACACACACACACACACACACACACACACACACACACAAACCTTCACTATCCCCCTCTTCCTTCCATTTCCTTTCCTTCTCTCCCAATCACCTCCACAAAATAATTAACACACACACACACACACACACACACACACACACACACACACACACACACACACACACACACACACACACGTCAAAATCAATCATGAATAAAATAAAAAATGTAAAAGTAGATGATTTTCGGGATATCAGAAAGCATTTAACTCTTTTTTTGCGGGCTGTGACGGATGCCTCGTTGTGGGGTTAAATACAGCCCAGGTAGAGTCATGCATCAGCCCGGACAGGTAATCTATATTCGACCTTGTTACGGTTGCATTTGAGTACTCTGACTGTGGTTCCCTTCGTTAGTGTCGTTGTTGTTGTTGTTGTTGTTGTTGTTGGTGGTGGTGGTGGTGGTGCTGGTGTTGGTGTTAGTGATGTTGGTGTTGATGGTGGTGGTAGTGGTTGGTGATAGTGGTGGTGGTGGTAGTGGTGTTAGTGTTGGTGTTGGTAATGTTATTGGTGTTGTTTGTGTTGTTGTTGTTGTTGTTGGTGGTGGTGGTGGCGGTGGTGTATTTTGGGTCACGCGTCCAAGTGACCTTTTTTATTAATTTATTTCTTCATCTCGTATTTCCTCTTTTTTTTCAGTAAAAGCGACAGGACAAAGCCAAAACAAGAGAAATAGAAGAGTCATCCCGCAGCAGCCTCCCTCTGTTTAGATTTCCTCCTCCTGCCTACGACTTACACGCTTTCAAGAGGGGATTTTGACCCTCTTTTGGCTCTCTCGGCTAAGTGGTCAGCGTGGGATATCAAGTCCAGTCCGCCCCAGCAACCTGACAATATTCATTCATAACCGAGAGGCCCAAGACTACCCACATGCTGTCCTTAACCCATTGGATGCTGATTTCCTACAAGAAGATATCACCAAGCTAACCTAACCTAACCTAACCTAAACATCACCAAGCTACAGGAATGGAACAAAGAGTGGCTGCAACAACTCAAGGAAGATTAATGTAAAGTCCTGTACCTTGGGAGGGGACATCCAGCACACCAATACCACATGGGAAACACTCCACTAACCACCACAGAGGCAGAGAAAGACCTGGGAGGATATGTTACCAGGCTACCAGTGAAGGAGAAGACATCACCAAGCTACAGGAATGGAACAAAAAGTGGCTGCTACAACTCAAGGAAGAATAATGTAAAGTCCTGTACCTTGGGAGGGGATATCCAGCACACCAATACCACATGGGAAACACTCCACTAACCACCACAGAGGCAGAGAAAGACCTGGGAGTATAATACCAGGCTACCAGTGAAGGAGAAGACATCACCAAGCTACAGGAATGGAACAAAAAGTGGCTGCTACAACTCAAGGAAGAATAATGTAAAGTCCTGTACCTTGGGAGGGGATATCCAGCACACCAATACCACATGGGAAACACTCCACTATCCACCACAGAGGCAGAGAAAGACCTGGGAGTATATGTTACCAGTGAAGGCCAAATCCATGCCAATCGCAGTAGAGGGGTTAAGACCACCTATCAACCCGGACCCTGGCGACACTCTAAAGAGGATCAAGGGGAGCTCCGAGGGGCCAACATGAGACGAGCAAGATGGCGCTACTGTAAAATACTTGCCTGCGCCACTAACGGGACTAGAAAAGAAAACGACTAATCTCCTGAACCCGATTAACCTCCTGAACCCGACTAATCTCCTGAACCCGATTAACCTCCTGAACCCGACTAATCTCCTGAACCCGATTAACCTCCTGAACCCGACTAATCTCCCTTGTGACCTTGGGAAATAGTTTCATATCCTTGTCGTTTTTTTTTTGTTGTTGTTGTTGTTGTTTTTCTTAGTTTGCTGTTTGCTGTTACGTCGTCTGCCCTTTTGTGTTAGTTTCCCTTTGTTTATAAATCGATTTCTCCCTCCCTCCGTTTTCTTTCTTTTTTTCGTTTCTTTTTTCCTTCCTTAATAATTCTCTCTCTCTCTCTCTCTCCATCTTGTTTTTTTATCGTTTTTTTTTCCTTCTAAATAATTATCTTCCTTCCAAATTCTCTTTTTTTCGTTTTTTTCCTTCCTAAATAATTCTCTCTCTCTCTCTCTCTCTCTCTCTCATATTCACTTTTTCTTCGTTTTTTTTTCCTTCGTAAATAATTATCTCTCTCTCTCTCCCCTTATTCACTTTTTTTTGCTTTATTTTTCTCTACAAATAATTATCTTCTTTCCATCACTGCCTTTTGTTTGTTTGTTTGTTTGTTTTACGTACTTGCGCAATACGATTTTTCTCTCTTTTTTTGGATATTGTTATTTCATCTTGTTGGTAAGTATTTTCTTCACTTCCATTTTTTTCTACTTAGTTTTGCATTTTTTCTTCTTTTTTTCTTCCTTTCTTCCCTTTTTTCCTACTTAGTTTTGTATTTTTTTCTTCTTTTTTCTTCCTTCTTTTCATTTTTTTCATATTCATTTTTGCATTTTTGTCTCTTTGTTTCCTACTTTGTTTTCCATTTTTTTGTCTTTTCTTCCTTCCTTTCATTTTTCCTTCAAGTTTTGTATTTTTTTTCATCCTTCTTTTCATTTTTTTATATTTAGTTTTACATATTTATTTTTTCTTCCTTTTTCTCAGTTTTCAGATTTAGTGTTCCATTTTTCTCTTCTTTTTTTCTCCTTCCTTTCATTTTTCATATTTATTTTTGCATTTTGTTTTTCTCCTTCCTTTCATTTTTCATATTTATTTTTGCATTTTGTTTTTCTCCTTCCTTTCATTTTTCATATTTATTTTTGCATTTCGTTTTTTCTCCCTCCTTTCATTTTTCATATTTATTTTTACATTTCTCCGCATAATTTTTCCCATATATACTCTCTCCCTATCTCTATCTATCTATCTATCTATCTATCTGTCTGTCTGTCTGTCTATCTCTTTTTTATTATTACATTCCGTTCCCACGTCATCAATCACATCGGACTCATCATCATCATCAGTCATCGCGTTGGTGTCATCAGGTATTCAAGGGTTATCAAATTAATATTCATTGTTAGTGTTCATCAACTTACTTTACGCTTCTGCCAGTTTGTTTTCTTTTGTTTGCTTCTTTGTTTGTTCGTTATGCCCCGAAAGTACATCATTAAATTTATTGAACTATGCATGGGCGATATTCTTTTAGACGCTTTCGACTTTCACATCAATTATTTCCAAAGGCCAAAAAAGAATGAAGTTAAATGCGTTCTCATGTGTCTTTTTTCGTTTTCACTTTCATAGTAAAGAAGCCTTGTCAATCTATCACCAGGGTCATAAAACTACCCCTGGAAAGACCCACAACTCCTACGAAAGCCTTACCACCAGGGTCATAAAACTACCCCTGGAAAGACCCACAACTCCTACGAAAGCCTTACCACCAGGGTCATAAAACTACCCCTGGAAAGACCCACAACTCCTACGAAAGCCTTGTCAAACTACCACCAGGGTCATAAAACTACCCCTGGAAAGGCCAACACACCTCCTAAGAAAGCCTTGTCATATATGTTGCTTGGGCGACGATATGTTTAAGAATTTGTTGTACTTCTGCATCTCAACATCAACAGACAGTCAGAGGCGTTCCAGGACCATCATGTAGGCTATTCTGGACCTTTTCTTTTTCATATTTATCTTGTCGCAGTTTTATTTTATTGCCGTTAAGTATTCATGAGCTCTTCTTCTGTACATGCTTCTATTGCTGTTCTTGTTCCTCTCTCTTATTCCTTACGCCCCCATTACATTGTTAAATATCCTGCCATGTTTATCACTCGACTCGTTTCAGCGCTTCAAATCAAGTATTCATCAACCCCATTAGTTTTTTTTTTTGTTCATGTTTCTGTTGTTGTTGTTGTTGTTGTTGTATCTCTCATTCTTCACGTCTCATCGCATTGTTAAGTATACTGAATTTTTAGGCTATTATTTCTCTACCCGTTTCGGCGTCATCAACTATTATTATTAGCCTACTATTATTTTTTTCTTGTTTTCTTCTTTTTACTTTCATTATTTACGTCATTATTGTTATTCTACGTTCATTATTGTTTATCATCATTAAGTGTTCGTTATTCTTTACTTTGCATGCTTCTGTTCTTTTCTTCTTTCTACTTTCATTATTTAAGTCATTGTTGTCATTCTACGTTCATTATTGTTTATCATCATCCTGTTCTTGTTTTCTTCTTTCTATTTTCATCATATTCATTGTCTATTATCATCAAGTATACCTGTTCTTGTTTTTTCTTTTTTCTCCTTTCATTATTTACGTCATTATTGTCATTCTACGTTCATTATTGTTCATTATCATCAAGTATTCCTGTTCTTGTTTTCTTGTTTCTACTTTCATCATATTTATCGTTTATTATCATCAAGTATTAATGTTTTTGTTTTCTTCTGTTTACCTTCATTATTTGAGTCATTATTGTTATTCTACGTTCATTATTGTTCATCATCATCAAGTATTCCTGTTCTTGTTTTCTTGTTTCTACTTTCATCATATTTATTGTTTATTATCATCAAGTATTAATGTTTTTGTTTTCTTCTGTTTACCTTCATTATTTGAGTCATTATTGTCATTCTACGTTCATTATAGTTCATCATCATTATCAAGTATTCGTTAATCTTTTCGTTTTCATGCTTCTGTTTTGTTTCTTCTTCTTTCTATCTTTCATTCTTTTACGTTCCATCACATCCTTGAATATTTTGCAAAGTTTATTAGGCTATTATCAAGTAGGCTATTCATAATTTTAAACTTTTTTCCTGTTTCTCTTATCGTTTTCTTCTTTCTACTTTCATTATATACATCCAGTCACATCCTTAATTATTCTGCATTGTTTATTATTTTCAAGTATTCATAAATCTCTACTTTTTTCATGTTTCTCTTGTTATTTTCATTCATTTTTAAACGTCCAATCACATCCTTAATTATCCAGCATTGTTTATTATTTTCAAGTATTCATATATCTCTACTTTTTCATGTTTTTCTTGTTATTTTCATTCATATTTTTACGTCCCATCACATCCTTAATTATTCTGCATTGTTTATTATTCTCAAGTATTCATAAATCTCTACTTTTTTCATGTTTCTCTTGTTATTTTCATTCATTTTTAAACGTCCAATCACATCCTTAATTATTCTGCATTGTTTATTATTTTCAAGTATTCATAAATCTCTACTTTTCATGTTTCTCTTGTTATTTTCATTCATTTTTAAACGTCCAATCACATCCTTAATTATTCTGCATTGTTTATTATTCTCAAGTATTCATATATCTCTACTTTTTTCATGTTTCTCTTATTTTCATTCATTTTTAAACGTCCAGTCACATCCTTAATTATTCTGCATTGTGTATTATTTTCAAGTATTCATAAATCTCTACTTTTTCATTTATCTCTTTTTTGTTTTCATTCATTATTTTACGTCCCATCACATCCTTGAATATCCTGCATTGTTTATTATTATCAAGCATTCATATATCTCTACTTTTTCATGTTTCTCTTGTTATTTTCACTCATTTTTAAACGTCCAGTCACATCCTTAATTATTCTGCATTGTTTATTATTTTCAAGTATTCATATATCTCTACTTTTTCATGTTTCTCTTCTTATTTTCATTCATATTTTTACGTCCCATCACATCCTTGAATATCCTGCATTGTTTATTATTATCAAGCATTCATAAATCTCTACTTTTTCATGTTTCTCTTGTTATTTTCATTCATTGTTTTACGTCCCACCACATCCTTGAATATCCTGCATTGTTTATTATTTTCAAGTATTCATATATCTCTATTTTTTCATGTTTCTCTTTTTTGTTTTCATTCATTATTTTACGTCCCATCACATCCTTGAATATCCTGCATTGTTTATTATTATCAAGCATTCATATATCTCTACTTTTTCATGTTTCTCTTCTTATTTTCATTCATATTTTTACGTCCCATCACATCCTTGAATATCCTGCATTGTTTATTATTATCAAGCATTCATATATCTCTACTTTTTCATGTTTCTCTTGTTATTTTCATTCATTCTTTTACGTCCCATCACATCCTTGAATATCCTGCATTGTTTATTATTTTCAAGTACGGTATTCATAAATCTCTACTTTTCATGTTTCTCTTGTTATTTTCATTCATTCTTTTACGTCCCATCACATCCTTGAATATCCTGCATTGTTTATTATTATCAAGTATTCATAAATCTCTACTTTTTCATGTTTTTCTTGTTATTTTCATTCATTTTTTTACGTCCCATCACATCCTTGAATATTTTGCATTGTTTATTATTATCAAGCATTCATAAATATCCACTTTTTTTCATGTTTCTCTTGTTATTTTCATTCATTCTTTTACGTCCCATCACTTCCTTCAATATTCTGCATTGTTTATTATTATCAAGCATTCATATATCTCTACTTTTTCATGTTTCTCTTGTTATTTCCGTTCATTTCTAAACGTCCCATCACATCCTTGAATATCCTGCATTGTTTATTATTATCAAGCATTCATAAATCTCTACTTTTTCATGTTTCTCTTGTTATTTTCATTAATTTTTAAACGTCCAATCACATCCTTGAATATCCTGCATTGTTTATTATTATCAAGCATTCATAAATCTCTACTTTTTCATGTTTCTCAAGTTGTTTTCATTCATTTCTTACACGTTCCATCACTTCCTCATATATATTGAAGTCCTTATTATTATCAAGTATTCATAAACCTAATATTTTTTTCATGTTTCTGTTCCTGCTGGTGTTGTTGTTTTCCCCCCATTCTTTAAGTCCCGTCGCATTGTTAAATATACTGGAATGTTTTATTGTCCTGCACGCTGGTATCATTAAGCATGCAAGTATTCAAGCGTTATCAAGTATTCATGGATGCTTTTTAAATCCTACTGTCGTGGTTCTTTGTGTGTGTGTGTGTGTGTGTGTGTGTGTGTGTTACTTTCGTTCATTACGGTTCATCGCCACATGGTTGAATTTACTGAACTATTTATTATTCAACACAACGTAAAGATCTATTTTTCTACGGCAAGGGAGGTCGGCCAAGGGACATAAAATAATTGAAAGGAAAAAACACACACAACCTGCTGCTCCCCTAAAAAGATCATGGAATAGTTATCATTATTATTATTATTATTATTATTATTATTATTATTATTATTATTATTATTATTATTGTTATCAGACACAGGGCCATAGCAAATCCGCAAGAGTACAAAAACTGTTAAAATGTATTGCAAGGGAAGGAGGTGAAGGAAGGAAGGAAGGAAGGAAGGGAGTGGGAATGGAGGAGGTGAAGGAAGGAAGGAATGGAGGAAGGAAGATAGTGGGGAAAGGAAGTGAAGGAAGGAAGGAAGGAAGTAGGAAAGAAGGAAGTGAAAAAAGGAAGGAAGGAAGGAAGGAAGGTAGTGGGGAAAGGAAGTGAAGGAAGGAAGGAAGGAAGTGGGAAAGGAAGAAGTGAAGGAAGGAAGGAAGAAAGGAAGGAAGAAAGTGGGGAAAGGAAGTGAAGGAAGGAAGGAAGGAAGTGAGAAAGGAGAAGGAAGGAAGGAAGGAAGTGAGAAAGGAGAAGGAAGTGAAGGAAGGAAAGAAGGGAGGATGGAAGTGAAGGAAGTTATGTAACCCAGACACACCCGATCCACTGTTAATTAGGGATAGAACGAATACTGTGAAAGACGGATAATCCACATAGGCCTAAATCGAAACTGGCTAACTGAGGGAATCAAGCAAAAAAATATGCTTGAAGAAGTAAGTTAACATTCCTTTTTTTACAGTAAAGGAAGCAGCTCAAGGGCAAAAAAGAAATAATGAGGGAAAAAAAAAAGCCCGCTAATCATTGCCCCTATAAAAAAAAAAAAGTTTAGAAGAGTGCCCAAAAGAGAGGTCAATTTCGGGAGGTGAGGTGTCTTGATACTCTCCTCTTGGAAGCTAGATTTTAATTGTAACGTGTACTATGAAACAGCAACGTAGACTGAGGAGCAATTACATAGAAATATATAAAGAATTAAAACATTTTCGACTCTGCCCTTCAAATTTCACGGGGCGGAGAATTCCAGGCGTGAAGATCTCTTGCGGATAAAAAAAAACTCCTGATGCTAAATTCAAATCGAGGAAGTCACCAAGAATCACCTCCTTAGATAGTCTTAATACATACAAATATAAAAATGACTAAATCCTTTTCGTCTGTCCTGCAAATTTCACTAAGCGTAGAGTTTCAGACGCGAGCAGCTCTTGAGGGGAAAAAAAACTCCTCATGCTACACTTCAAATCCAGGAAGTCACCAAAAATCACCTCCTTATATAGTCGTAAAACATATAAATATAAAAATTACTAAATCTTTTTCGACTCCGCCCTGCAAATTTCACGGGGCGGAGAAATCCAGGCTTCCAGAATTCCTGATGCTAACTTCGAACCGAGGAAGTCACGAAGAATCACCTCCTTAGATAGTTTTAACGCTAAGCCGTCTAGAAACAGCGCGCCGTGACCAGGTGTTAGGTATAGCGAGGTCGACTGGTCATTACGTTTTTAGTCGTTACTGCATTTAACTTTTGTCTCACTTTTGCATACTGCCGCCAAATCTCTGTTCAGTTATCCCAGGACAGATTGACGCAGATAAGAATACACAAGAATGGACAGGAGAGGAGCTTACAAGTCTACTAGGTCGGTATTACACTTTCGCTTCTCACATCATCTCTTTCAAACGGTCAAAGAGGGGGTCAGTCGGGTTCTCATGTGTGTTTCTTCAGGTTCAAGGTACAGAGGAAGTGCCAAAGTACCGCCAGGGTCATAAAACTACTACTGGTAATGCCCACAACTCCTGCGAAAGCCTTGTGAAATAGGTGTTCTTGAGTGACGAAATGTCTGATTATACGACCCATGTGTCATTCTCATCAGGTTTCGATATCTTACTGAGAAAAGTATAAACTAACCTAATTAACTACGCCGAGCAAACTGAGCTCCTTGTCGCTATACGTATTACCCCAACCAAGTATATATATCTTGCTGCAAATCTTTCGTCTCTCTAAAACTGTCTAAGCCTCCATTCAGTCAATAAGATAATAATATTGATAATGCTAAGACAAAGCAAAAAAATAATACGTATATAGCAAATAGATAAAAAAAAAAAGGGTTAAGATTAAAGGAAAGTTAAGTCCGTCCATTCATAAATATTTGAGCACGCAGAGAAAACTATAAAACACAAAAGGAATAATAACATAGACAACAAATACACAAAACAACAAAAAATAGGCCTACCCATAAATGTTCTAACACACCAAAAGTAAAACAAACAAACAAAGTATGAAACAATTGAAACCGAAGATATAAAAAAACTTATATAAACCACAAATACAAAAAAAAAAGGCTAGACAACGAATAGACAAAACAACAACAAAAAATAGGCCTACCCATAAATGTAACATGCCAAAAATAAAACAAACAAACACAAATATAAAACAACTGAACCCGAAGATATAAAACACACCCTTATATATAAACTACAAATAGCAAAAAATGCAAGACAACGAATAGACAAAACAACAAAAAGATATAAAAACACACCCTTATATAGACCACAAATACAAAAAAATGCTAATAATAATTAAAAAAAACTTAGTGCACGTCCATTCATAAATAATTCAAACCCGCAAAGCAAAACGCACGTACACACACACACACACACGGGAAATCATACAACGCAAAAAAAAAGTAGTGCGTATCTAATAGTTAACTAATAGACAAAAATAACAGAATACAAAAAAAAAATTAGTGCACGTCCATTCATAAATAATTCAACCCCGCAACACAAAACACACACACACACACACACACACACACACACACACACACACACACACACACAGGAAATCACAAAACGCAAAAATAAGTACGTATCTAATAGTTAACAAGTAGATCAAAATAATAGAAAGCGAAAAAATAAGTTAGGCACATCCATTCATAAATATTTCCACCTAACACAAACACACACACGCACACACAAACACACACAAAAAAACATGTATACAGACCACGAATAGAAAATAAAAATGCTAATTGTAATAAAAAAAAACTTGGTCCACGTCCATTCATAAATATTTCAACCATCCCCCCAAAAAACACGCACGCACGCACACACAAACACACACAAAAAAACATGTATATAAACCACGAATAGATAAAAAAAAAATACAAATGCTAATTGTAACAAAAAAAAAGTGCGTCCATTCATAAATATTTCAACCATGCAAAACAAACACACTAACACACACACGCAAACACGTACAACACATATCCCCAACACACCTACACCTCAGAGCACACCTTGGCACCCTCATTAATTACCTTACCTGAGAGCGGCGCCGGTCATTGTGTTGCCCCGCGCGAGGTGAAGGCCGGGGAGAGGCGGGAAGCGAGGGCCGAGAGGGAAGGAGGCACGCGCAGCAACGTCCTTCACCTACGCCCGCCGGATTCACACTGAGGAGAACCAGAGATCGAGACTTCACTTCGCCACTGAGAGACCACTGACTACCTGAGCTTATCCACCCCCTCACCTGCCCCTCCCCTTACCTGCCCGATATCCACTTTCGCTTTTATCTACCTGTGCTTCTATTTACCTGTGCTAATTTCCCTCCATAACTTTCCAAGACACACTTTCTGAAGGTTAATATTTCTTACTAATCTACAACTTACTCGCCATCTCTTCACTTTTTCTTTATATCTCTTGCCAACCTAAACATCTTTCTTTCTTTATATACTCATTTTTTTCTAGACTTTGCTTCCCTCCTGTTTATTTACATTCTATTTGCCTTCTCTTCTTCTATTGTCCTTGACTATTAAAACATCATTTCTTATATGCGAGACTTTTTCCTTCTTTACTTTTTTTCCTGTCCTTCAGTTTTGACCTATTTTTATATCAATTTATATGCCATCTCTTCCTTCCTTCCTTGCCCTTGAGTTAACCAGCATCTTCATTCTATCATCCCTTTGGCTGGTAAACTCTAGGACAGCCTTCCTTATTGCCCTTGAGTTAACCAGCATCTTCATTCTATCATCCCTTTGGTAAACTCTAGATCAGCCTTCCTTATTGCCCTTGAGTTAACCAGCATCTTCATTCTTTCATCCCTTTGGTAAACTCTAGATCAGCCTTCCTTATTGCCCTTGAGTTAACCAGCATTTGATCAGCCTTCCTTATTGCCCTGAGTTAGCCAGCATCTTCATTCTTTCATCCTTTGGCTGGTAAACTCTAGATCAGCCTTCCTTATCCCCTGAGAGAACCAGCATCTTCATTCTTTCATCCTTTCACTGGGTAACTCTGTCCCTGCCCCTTGAGATTAACCAGCATCTTCACTCGTAGATCTAACCAGCATCTTCATTCTATCATCCCTTGGTAAACTCTCTAGATCAGCTTCCTTATTGCCTGAGTTAATTCATCCCTTTGGCTGGTAAACTCTAGATCAGCCTTCCTTATTGCCCTTGAGTTAACCAGCATCTTCATTCTTTCATCCCTTTCACTGGTAAACTCTGGGACAGCCTTCCTTAGTCTGTATTTCCTCCTGCCTATGACTTGAACTCTTTCAGGAGGGAGATCAAGGCACCTCTCCACCTCTCTTTAACAACTTATATGCCATCTCTTCCTTCCTCCTCCATCTTCCTTGCCCTTAAATTAACCAGTTCTTTCATCCCTTTTGAGGGTAAACTTTGGGACAACCTTCCTTTCTCTGTATTTCCTCCTGCCAATAGCAATACACCTCTCTTCAACAACTTATATGACAGCTCTTCCTTCCTTCCTTGCCCTTAAATTAACCAGTTCTTTCATCCCTGTCGCTGGTAAACTCTGGGACATCTTTCTTTAGTCATTATTTCCTCCTGCCTACGACTTGAACTCTTTCAGGAGGGGAAATCAAGGCACCTCTCCACCTCTCTTTAACAACTTATATGCCATCTCTTCCTTCCTCCTCTGTCTCCCTTGCCCTTAAATTAACCAGTTCTTTCATCCCTGTTGCTGGTAAACTCTGGGACATCTTTCTTTGGTCATTATTTCCTCCTGCCTACGACTTGAACTCTCTCCTGAGGGGAGTATGAAGGCACCTCTCCACCTCTCCTTTGGCCACTTGGTTCTATTTTCTTGTTCTTTTTGTTATGAGAGACTCCTTACATGCTTCTATTCATTTGGTTGACACTCCAGCTCATGCATTGGTTGACGGTCCTTGTCCTTCCCTTTCCGCTGCTCCTCCTTGGCTCGAGTTCCGCTGATGTAGTTGCTGGGTCCCGGTTGCCTGGTTGACTGCTGTTTCTGAATTGGTAAAGGCGCGAGATCCATTGTTTCACTCAGTTGCCATAGTTTTCTTTTCTACAGGCAGGCAGGGAAAGTTTGATTGCAGGGTATGGCAATGTAGGGTAGTGCAGGCCTGGACAGTGTATGGCAGGGCGGTAAGACAGACAGGCAAACAGGCAGGCAGGGAGGGTTTGACAGCAGGATATGGCAAGGTAGGGTAGTGCAGGCCTGAACAGTATGGCAGGGCAGTAAGACAGACAAACAGGCAGACAAGGAGAGTTTGACGGCAGGGTATGGCAACGTAGGGTAGTGCAGGCTTGGACAGTATATGGCAGGGCGGTAAGACAGACAAACAGGCAGACAAGGAGAGTTTGACAGCAGGGTAGAGCAGGCCAGAGCAGAGTATGACAAGGCAGTGCAAGACATAAGCAGACAGGCAGGCAAGTAGAAGGGTAGGGTAGTGCAGGGTAGGGCATGGTAGGGTTTGGCGGGGCAGTGAGAGACAAACAGGCTGGCAGGCAGGTAGACAGGGGTAGGGTTGTGCAGGGTAGGGCATGGTAGGGTTTGGCAGGGCAGTGAGAGACAAACAGGCTGGCAGGCAGGTAGACAGGGGTAGGGTTGTGCAGGGTAGGGCATGGTAGGGTTTGGCAGGGCAGTGAGAGACAAACAAGCTGGAAGGCAGGTAGACAGGGGTAGGGTTGTGCAGGGTAGGACATGGTAGGGTTTGGCAGGGCAGTGAGACAAACAGGCTGGCAGGCAGGGGAGGAACACAGAGAGGTAGGCCAAGTAATAGAAGGTAAGGTCAATGCAGGATTTTTTTGTGTGTGTGAAGCTTTTTGACCTTTCTTGACCCTCTTCTTTGGTGGGTAAGGCAAGTTAAGCTTTTTTTTCTTTTTTTTTTTTTTTTCTTTTTTAGTAATTTTTTGACCCTCTTCTTTGGTAGGTAAGGCAAGTTGGGCATTTTTTTTGCATGTAACTTTTTTACCCTTTTCTTTGGTAGGTAAGGCAACAACTGGAGTGCCTTGTGGGGTAATGAAGAGATAGACTGAGCTAATATGCAACCCCAATCATGGAGGCAGTTAGATGGGAATTGAAGGAAACAAGTATAACATTGAACATAAGGCAGCTTTTAATTCATCATCCAAGACTCATTTCAATTACTAGGCAGGTGAGTGAGGTTACAAATCATCACCTATCAGCCAGCCAGGTAAGAAACAGTATAACATAAGGCAGCTTTTAACCGGGTAGAAGCGACGGGCCAGATTTGTGGCTTTATCGTGAAGCAGCGACGGGCCAATTTTTGCCATGATATAAACCCCAAAATAGATGATGCATAAACTGATCACAAATGCTTTGATATATATTATGAAATGGTTTGTGTGAGTGATGATTTTTTCTCATTTTTCTCGCTTAGAGGGACCATTAAGAAACATGATCCCCGCTGCTACTGGGTTAATTCATCATCCAAGACTCATTTCACTTACTGGGCAGGTGAGTGAAGTTACAAATCATCACTATCAGCCAGCCAGGTAGAAACATTTTAACATAAGGCAGCTTTTAATCAACATCCAGGACTTGTTTCACTTAATGGGCAGGTGAGCAAGGTTACAAATCATCACTATCAGCCAGCCAGGTAAGAAACATTTTAACATAAGGCAGCTTTTAATCAACATCCAGGGCTTGTTTCACTTAATGGGCAGGTGAGCAAGGTTACAGATCATCACCTATCAGCCAGCCAGGTAAGAAACATTTTAACATAAGGCAGCTTTTAATCAACATCCAGGACTTGTTTCACTTAAAGGGCAGGTGAGCAATGTTACAAACCATCACCTATCAGCCAGCCAGGTGAACTTGACAACAATATTATCACCTCAAGCCATTAACTTAACGTCCCTTTTCCCTTATAATACAGTAAGTTAACATTTTCATAGGAATATATATTTGAATCAAACTTTTTTTTCCCCTTTTGTCTTCTTAATATGTAAACTTGAATAATACATAATACCTCACCCTTTAATAATGTGTGTGTGTGTGTGTGTGTGTGTGTGTGTGTGTGTGTGTGTGTGTGTGTATAAATTCACAAGTATCTTTTTTCTTTTTTTTATTTTTCTCTTCACTTTTCCTTATTCTTCACTCCTTCCTTTCCATTCTCTTTTTTCTCTCCCTTTCATAATTCACTCCCTTTTCTTCCTCTCCGTGCCTGCTTTTCTTTTTCTTGTTTCATTTCTTTCCTTCCCTTCTCTCAGCTTCTCTTTTCCTCCTTCTCTCACTCCTTCCCTTCCATCTCTCTATTTACTTATTCTTTCCTTTCCTTCCCTGCCTGCCTTTTCTCTCCTGTTTCTCCTCCCTCCATTCATTCCTCCTTTCCTTCCTGCCTTATCTCTCTAATTTGACCTTTTGCCTTGTCTCTATTTATCTCCTCCTCCTCCTTTTCCTTTCTTCCAGCCTCAACATTCCTCTTCCTCCTCTTGCTTCCTCTCTTTTTGCCTCTATCTGCATTATTATTCTTGTTCTTTCTCCCAGCCTCACCTCCTCCTTCTCCTCCTAATCCTTATTCCTCCCTGGGTCTAAGCGCTTTCTTGGCCGTCTGGTGAATCTTGGGGTCCAGTTTGAAGATCTTGTGCTGGCCTTTGATGGGGAACTTAAGCACCATCTCCTGCGGGTTCTGGCAGATGAAGACGAAGGGGCTCTGACTGTCACCATCTGGAAACCTCTCTCGGTACTCCTCCTGAGGCAATACGTCCACCACATCAACGCAGCCCAGGAGACAGCCAGGCGGGTAGTAGTGCGGGAAGGGTAGGTTGTCGTTGTTTAATAGGACACGGTAGCGGTTCTCCAGCTCCCGTATTTCGTTCTCCTGGGGTGTCTTGCCTGCAGCGGCGATCCAGAGGCGTCCACGGTGAGGGGAGTACCATGTCCGCCCCTCGTGTAGCTTTATCCCAGTGATAAGGAGGCTTGCCCAGGGCTGGTGCATGCTGAGACACACCCCTTCATCGCGCATCTCCTGTAACTCACGATCCTGGACTCGCAGCGAACCAGCAAACTTCCCATCGGTTGGTTTAGTATGAGCGGTGTTGGTGTTGTGAGTGGCGGTGTTGGTGTCGCGATACATAGGTCGACTCACCTCCACTTTCGGTCCGCTCTCCTCCCGGTCCGGCGCGGAGAAGATGTCGCTCGTTCGGCTCTCCAGGACCTCTTTAACCAGTGGGTCGTTGGGGTCGTATATGGCGGTGAGGTGTTCGTCCGCCACCACCCGCCGGTTCGCCAGGTCCAAGGTCACGGTTTGGCCGCCACGCGAAAACCTCTTGGTGCGTAGCTCCTCCTCACGGTCTCTCAGTTTAGTGCGGTCACCCTCGGACAGCCAGCGGGAATTAGTGTTGAAGTAATCACTCTCGTCGTCGTGAACCTTCGTCCGTCTCTCGCTGGTCCGGTCAAACTCCAGGAGGCGGTTCTTGTGGTCGACAGCCTTCTGTAACGCGTCCTGCTCCTGCGGTGGTGGCAGATCACTCACTGTGGCATTTTTCTCGCTCGTCAGTCGGCGATGCAAGGCTTCGGACTTCTTCGACCCGCGCCCCAAAAGCTCCCTCTCCTCGCGCGTCATGACCAGAGCACCGCAGAACTGGCACGGCCCCGACCCCTCCTGCTGGCACACCACACGCCCACACTGCAGACAGTTCCCGACAAGTCTGTGTTTTGACGCCTGGCACTCGCAGCGGTGCCGGCCACTCAGCATCACCACGTCCCGATTTGCCCCGTCCTCGGAATACAGATTAGTGTACTTTTTCTTACCTGAGGAAGGCTTGGAGGAAGGGTTGGACGAGGAGGAGGTGTTGGAGTTCTTAGGAGTGGAGGGGGAGGTCACACTGCTTCCTTCCCCCTCTCCTCCTCCTCCATCTCTCTGTCCTCTTCCATTGCCCTCCTTCGGTCCTTTCTGCTTCTTCTTCTCGGAGGTCTTGACAGGGGGTGCAGACTCCTCCAGGTCTGGTTTACGGTAGAATCGGTTGTCCACGCTCTCTTTGACCTCCTGCTGCCGCCGAACAAACTCCCGGATGAAGGCTGCGTGGGGCGGCTGAGAGGCATCCAGCAGGGAGGTCAGGTAGTCCTCCACCTCAGCCGCGTCCTCGATGGGCTGCAGGTAGTGGATGATCACGTGTGGGTCACATATTCCCAACTTCTCCAGCTCCTGACACGCCCACTGCTCTGTTGACCCCATGCTGGCTGGCTTGACTTTCGTGACCTGAGGCAGGGGAAATGCAGGTCACACAGATGCTTAAAGAAATGACAAAACACTGACCTCATTACTTCACCGTGCTGGGAAGACAGAGGTCACATGGGTGTTATACATGAATAAACAAATCACACTTCAGGGAGGATATAAAAGGTCACCCACAGCAGCCACTATAAAAAATTCGCCTGCATCACCAACGGGCTGTGGTCACCCAAGAGACTCCTCAAGAAAGCCTACAGGCATTATGGGCGGCACGTAAAAAATAAATACGGTAAGTAAAAAGATAAAGTAAAATAAAATAGAATAAGAAATTGAACACCATTGCAATAAGTAATGCTCCCAAGTTAAGCATAACCCAGTAGCAGCAGGGATCATGTTTCTTAATGGTCCCTCTAAGCAAGAAAAGTGAGAAAAAATCATCACTCACACAAACCATTCCATAATATATATCAAAGCATTTGTGATCAGTTTATGTATCATCTATTTTGGGGGGTTTATATCATGGCACAAATTTGGCCCGTCGCTGCTAGCAGGTTAAGTCATGTGACCCAAACAACCCCACGTGACCTGCTCCCAGCACAGAAAACAACAAAATACCACAAATATGTAATAAGTACACAGAACTCCTATAAGCTTTATGTTCCTTGCTGTAACACTGAGGTGAGAGCCCACTTCTTCTCATGGGGAGTAAATAACATTTGGAACAGTTTGCCGGATTCTGTTGTTTCTGTCATCTCAGTGAATTCCTTTAAACGCCAGCTGGACAAGCATCTTGGTCGGGTCTTATAGGTAGTACAAGTTTGATTAATTTGTTCTATTGGTTTGGTTGTTCTTTTGGGTGTTTTTATGGATTGTTATTGTTGACTGTGTCTTGAAAATAGTAGTTGTTCATGCCATCTCGCGATGTCATACTAGCCAACCATCTGATCATCTTCATGAAAACAGTCCGCTGCAGGTTTGGTTGGAGACACTGCACGGTTTTTGGATGAGGTGTGTCCCCAGCCAGGTAAGAAATCCTGGTAAGAACTGTTGTCATGGTTATAAGTTGCTTCCTTCACTACTTAAAGTTTTTTTTTTTTTCCCAAAGGAAGCAGCTCAAGGGCAAAAAAAGGAAATAATAATGAAAAAAAAAGCCCACTATTCGCTGCTCGCATAAAAAGCTCTCAGAGGAGTGGGCAAAAGAGAGGTCAACTTCGGCAGGTAAGGTAAAGTAGTTTTTTTTTATCTTCTGTCTTTGGCCAGGACAGGACAAGTTTCTCTCGCTCATTTAAAACATGTTTGAGGGCGGCTCGAAGGTGTTGCAAGTGTTTATGGAACAGGGTGTTCTTCCTACTGCCATTATCTGCCCACCTGTGATGGACATTGCAGTTTAAATCCTTCAAGAGCCCTTGTTTATTGCAAAACTGTGAGGAAGGATGCACGCGAGAGAACACTTTCTGAAATGTGCACTGCTGCTGTACACACACTCAGACTCACGACAGTGAGATGTAATGTGAAAACATAGGGGAGTTGAGGGGTCCCCCTCATTAGGGGTCAAGAAGGACAAAGCCCCCTTGTTAGATGAGGTGAGGGTGGTGAAGCCCCCTAGTGAAGTAGGTTAGTCTAAATTTATCTGGCATGCAGTGTGGCTGGCAGAAATACACAGTGGACAGGATGGGATGGGACGGCGGCAGGATGGGGTCCACTACCAGGGGAGGGGGGCAAGAAAAACAATAGTCATTTCCGCTAAAAACAATTGCCTGAATAACTCAAAATACATTAACATGGCAGAGAAAATAGTTAGTCCAAAAACAGGAGGCGTGCATGAAATAAATCTTAACCCAGACACAGGTAACAAGACGCGGTAATCTCACACACACACACACACACACACACACACACACACACACACCGGCCCTCAGGTGAGCAGCACCCCGGCGGCCACCTGTCCACACACTCGCGGGGTGACAGGTGTGGCCTCCCCGCCCCTTACCTCCGCCTCGCCGCCGTGCCTTGCTCCCCCCTGCACCTCCCGCAGCTCCTGGCTATCCTTCACCTGTCTTCCCCTCCTCGGCTTCCTTAGCGCTCACTATTACGGCGTTTTGTGACACATTGCAAGAGGTGAGGCAAGCAAACGGGTGGCTGCTGGTCTCGGTCTGGGCTCTCAGGTGTTGGTAAGTTGGTCTGGGTTTATTATTTATGATTTTTACGGGGTGACATTATTTTCTTCCTATATACCTCTTTTTCTATATCTATACGGTCTGGGCTTTCAATATACCTCTTTCTCTATATCTATCCATCTATTCTGTTGGTTGAATGATTGAGAGAAACAGAGCAGAGATTATTTTTGAATTAGGAAAACCGAAATCGTTCTCAAGAGGTATTCACTCATATGTCTCATTTTGTCCCGTGTTCCAAAGGCTTTCTAACTATATATAATATCTCTCTTTCTATATATCATTATCTATTTCTTCATTATTTCTTTTAAGCTCATTATATCATTTAATTTATATATGTAACCTGTTTCCCCAATTTTTATCTTTTAGGGTGTACTTTTCTATCTATCCATTTATCTATTCATCTACATTTCAGGAGGAGCTCAGGATTGTTTTCTTCTATTGTATCGTGTCTGCTGCATGGCTAGGCTACAACTCTACCCCACTTCCTATATCTCCTTCCCTCATCCCTCCATTTCTTACTTTCCTCCTTCCCTCCGTTCCTTCCTTCGATTACTCTCTCTCTCTCTCTCTCTCTCTCTCTCTCTCTCTCTCTCTCTCTCTCTCTCTCTCTCTCTCTCTCTCTCTCTCTCTCTCAATCAATCTCTCTCTCTCTCTCTCTCTCTCTCTCTCTCTCTCTCTCTCTCTCTCAACTTGAATATATGATTGTTTCGTTCCATATATTATTTTTCTATCCGTCTTTGCTATCTATCACTTCTTTGTCTCTCTATCGATCCACCTATTTATCAGCTAGTCCTTCTATCTATGTATCTACCTTATATCTATTCATTTGTCTATCGATCTATATCTGTCTAGCCATTCCTTGCTTGGCACCTCTTCCCTCATCCTAGTCAATAGAAGGGAAATTAAACAGAGCATTAAAGAATATATATATGATTAATCACATATATAAATACATAAGTGCTTCTAATATAATATACATACATACAGACTCTCTCTCTCTCTCTCTCTCTCTCTCTCTCTCTCTCTCTCTCTCTCTCTCTCTCTCTCTCGGAAATTCCTTTTAGTAATTCTAAGTAATAAAGGCAGACAAATCGTTTTCCTCGCTTCATTTAAACTACAAACGGGAGGATTGAAGGAAGACTTGCGACTACCTTGAATGGAGAAAAGGAAAAAAAAAATCAATTAAGAGAAATGAAAATGAGAGACTGGGGGAAAGTTTTATAGCCCGGTAGAGCAAATTTGTACGCTCCCCAACCAAACACAAAATACCATGAAAATGCCTTGTGTAGTGTGTGGCGTTGATGTAAAAAGGAGGGAATTTTAGATAACCACACAGGATATCTCTTTTGTATCTGGTATAGAGAAGAATTTACGGATCATTGTGAAGAAAATTAGTTTGGTTTGGGCGCTTACAATGGCTCGGTGCTGGACTGTCAAACTGGCCCAAAGAAGGGACACAAAACTACCTTCAGTGAATTACGAGCTGCAAGTCCGTGGTTCATCTTCTTAAACATTTCGCGGCTCACACTGTGCACCCACATTTGATAAAGCTTTAAAAGAGGTTGTGATACAATCTCAACGTAAATATTCTGAATTTTTAAAGAATATTAAACTAAATCAATGAAATATTTATACAACAAATTAGAAATGCGGCACGTATTTAGCGGCGCTCTTATGAATGCTTTGTCACTTTATATGGCTTTCATCATAGCTCTTGGATGGTTAAAAAAAAAAAATCTGTAAATAATAATGTAAAATAATGTATCTCCGAATAAGACGAAAACAGTGTTTAGTTTTGGTAAAGCGCTGAAAAGGTGGCACGAGCGGCCGAGTTGAGGTGAGACATCTCGACGGTGGCAACTTGGAAAGAACACTGCAAACCGTTACTGACCTTGGCCTGCTCAGCCTCTCTCGCCACCTTCCTCTTGTTTGACAATACAACTATAATACCGCCAACATTAATTATTAAAATAACATCATTTACAATACTGTCAACATCATCCCATCACTTTCCGTCTGTCTACCTTACCGCCTCTTCTATGTTTCCCGGTTCCTTGGTTGGCACTCGAACGAACTGATTCACTCGAGCCAGGCGTCCGAATCTCTCAAAGGCGGATTCAAACACACTCCACCTCGCCATCATGATAACGAGAGCCAGGACTTGGCCCGCCGCAGGAATGCTCCACGCCAGCCACTCGCTATGGGTTTCATGGTACATGTATATCTGCGGCACCGAACAGCCCAGCCAGGCCAGAGTCGTGATGACGGTCAGCTCCCTCTTCTCCGACACAAAGATCGCGGAGAGGAAGCCCAGCGGCAACATGAAGATTAGAAGCCACACCTGAGCGCCTCTTGAGGCAGCAAAAGGGGCGCCTTGGACGATGTAAACGGTGTAGTTGATGAGAAGAGGACTCAGTGCCGCCAGAGCCAGCCAGTACCAACCCATCGTCCCCATCACCACCGCCATGGCTGCCACACGCCCCCCTGCGGCAGAGAAAGGAGTCAGCCTCAGCGTCCTAAGTTAGTGTTAACAGCACATTGTATTTTCCGGTTTCTGACCCACAACAATTGCAAAGGAACACCAGTAATTAACGATTTTAGCAATAACTCTAGCTTCTGCACTGTGAATGTGAGAACCGCTCCTGAGAACCCGGGCCGAATATTTTCCTTTGTGGCCTTGGGAAACATATGTTGTGAGAGCCGAGAGCATTTGAAGGTGTGTTCGCAGTGTTTCCACGGGTAGTTTTATGAGCCTAGTGATAGTCTGACAAGGCTTCTGGACTGGGAATGTGAAAAATCCTCCTGAGAACCCGACTAATCTCCTTTGTGGCCTTTGAAAATAGTTGTTGTGAGCCGAAAGTGCCTGAGAATACCAACCCTGTCCGCTAGCCTCTGTATATCTTGCACCAACGTACCCATGTTCAGGGTGAGAGCGGAGAGGATGAGGAGGTAGTCGAGGGCCGGGAGGGTGCGGTGCGTCTCGTCGTAGTATTCTGTCCATATGTAGTCACTGACCCCGTAGATGGCGTGCAGGGTCAAGACGACGCCGGCCACCAAGGGTACGTAGACTGGGGGAAGGCGACCGGTGAGATGTACATACGTACAAGAAGAAAAAGAGAAAACGTGCAATGCATAAAGGAAAATTTATATAAATAAAGATAAATTAAGGGGGCTCCCGTGGTCCCGTGGTAGAGTCTCCGCCTTGCGCTTCGGCGGGTTCCTAGAGCGTGGGTTCGAGACCTATCCGGTGCCCCGGGGGGTTGCGCGGCATGCTCCGCCTTCCTCCATTGGGGTATATCCCCAACGAAATACCCCCCCCCCCCCAACACACACACACAGAGAAGCATCAAACTATCCCTGGCAATGCCCAAAAGGCCAAAACCCCCACGCAAGCCTTGTCAAATATGTGAGCTTGTGCACCTAAATATGTTTAAGAATATGACCTACCTACCTCGACTTTACGCTACCCAGAGAGAACAGCGAGTAAGGTGAGGAAACCACTTACCGTAGTGGACAGGAAGGTCTTGTTCCCACCACAGATGGACCACCACGTAGCTCTGTGGGGGAAGGGAGTGAAGGGGATTAGTGAGTCGGGGGTCACGAGTCACTCCACCTGTGTAATGACTGTGGAATGCTGTGTGGTGGTGATGGTGAGGAGGTGAAGGAAAATAATGATAATGAAGGATGAGAATGAAGATGAAGGAGCTGCATTCAAAGATCCCACACCCAAGGAGGGATTAATTAAGAGGAGGAGGAGGATTCAGCAGATACATATGATTCATAGACGTACCGTACACCCAAAGAGGAAAAAGAAGAGGAGAAAGAGGAGGAGGAGCAACACAAGGAGCCACCTGCCTGAAGTACAGCTTGCATGAAGGTGCCAGTGCAGTAGAAGAGTCTGAGGGAAGACGCCCAGCAGCGGAGTGACAGGCTCTGAGGGTCTCGAAATCTCCGGATATACCTGTAACACACACACACACACACACCCGTCTCACCACACGTACGTTCGTCTCACACCCGCGCAACATTTTCCATGACTTCCCTTACCTGGCTTAGCACAAACACCTTTCCACACCTTAATTGTCTCTACCACACTTGTTTCCTGCCACACACCTGCCACATATGACTTTAAGTTTTGCTTCCGTGGAATATAGTGTTCAGCATACCTGCATGGCTACCCCTTCACTGACCCAGGTTCGAATCCCGGTCCGAGCAGTCGCGATGTGGCAATCCCGGTGTCACAGGGGATGGCACCCCAGTGGATATGGCCTCCCCGAGTGGAACCCCCCTCGGGATTTCGGCACCCCTATTTTTACCAGGGAATATGGCCCCTCCTTTTTTATCACTTTAGGAGCGGGCAAGAAGTAGTTGAGCCATTTAATTCGGGTTTATAATGTTTGATGTATAATGATTTGAATATTTTTAAATCATTTTTTTAAAATCAATTTTAATAATAATAAGAATAATAATGAAATTATATGTTTCAGTAGGAAATAAAAGGGGTTCTAAATTCCCTTAGAGATTTCGGTACAGGGATGAAAGATTCCCTAGAGTATATGGCTCGGGGGTGCCAAAAAATGGAGGGGGATACCAAGGGGGGGTCCAAGTAACCTCAGGGATTTTGGCTCGGGGAAGCTAAATTCACTAGGGTGAATGGTTCGGGGATGCCGCGATAGGGGGAAGTCAAATTCCCTATGACACCGGATTTCACAATGGCTCATGTCTGGGGGTAATTGCATGGCTGTTACCTATAACAGGCTCAAAGGGCCAACGGAGCGGAGATGAGCACAGCAGTCACACGCATCTATAGTGTATGCACCCACCTTTACCTTATATGTTTTTTGAGGTTTACTAATTACTACTATACTACTACACGAACCATCGCAGGAGGGAGGAGCAGGGAACAGCGAGGAGCAAGTAACATTTGGCTTTGCCTCCGAAGCTTCGCTGAGCCATTCGCTGCCATTCATGTCTGGAAGAAGAAAAGTGGTGTTAAGTCTTCTTAAATAAAGTAAAGCTGATGATAAAAACAATAACCAAATGAAGAAGAAGAAGGAGAGAAACAGAGAGAGAGAGAGAGATGACAGCATATTGTATTTGCTTCGATTCCAAACTTGATTCTAACTTACCCGAAGAAGTGGAAGAGGTTGGTGATGAGTCCAGCCACAAAGAACAGGCCCAACGTGAACCCCCCCTGCACCCAGCCTCCCGCCAAGCCGCCCCTCTCGAGATGCATGGCGGAGCAGGCGATCACCAGGCTGATATCCCCCAGGAGGAACACCAGCCCGAACACACACGCCGCTAACTCGAGAATCTCCATCCTTGCCGCGATACTGACTAGGGGAGATGAAGTGACAGGCTTAGTGACTAGATAAGGGGGTTGAGGCTTGTATATGGATGACTATAGGTGGAAGGGCTCCGGAAGATGACTGAGTGAGGGAGACTGGCCGGTTAAAGTGACTGGGTTGTTAAATGGAGCTGGGTGAGGAACAGAACCTGGAAAATGCCTTGGTGACTAGATAAGGGGGTTGAGACTTGTATATGGATGACTATAGGTGGAAGGGCTCCGGAAGATGACTGAGTGAGGGGAGACTGGCCGGTTAAAGTGACTGGGTTGATAAATGGAGCTGGGTGAGGGACAGAACCTGGAAAATGCCTTGATGACTAGATAAGGGGGTTGAGGCTTGTATATGGATGACTATAGGTGGAAGGGCTCCGGAAGATGACTGAGTGAGGGGAGACTGGCCGGTTAAAGTGACTGGGTTGTTGAATGGAGCTGGGTGAGGAACAGAACCTGGAAATACGACTGCCTTGGTGACTGCCTTGGTGATGCGTGGCTGGGGGACTTTCTCTATGGCTGGCTTGTCTCAGTGAGGGGATGAGCTACGTGATTTGCTTGGTTTTCACAGTATCTTCATTACCTTTTTCCTTCTTTTGATCGATATGGGTATCTTGTTTATTCTTACTTATTCATTGTTTATTATTGTTTATTCTCACATAGTCTTTTTTTCAGGGGGGGGCAATTCTTCCTTCCTCTTACTTCTGTCCACTCCTTTTTGATTTTCAGGAGCTGCACTGTTTTGTTTTCTTATTTTCTTTCTTTCTTTATTGCCCTTGAGTTGCTTAGTTTACTGTAAAAAAAAATATATCACTCATTTATAATCTGTACTGGTGGTGGTGGTAGGCTAATCACCTAATCCCCATGGCTGAGATAAGCGTTATCAGCTCTTTAACCTTAAATTCCAGCACACACACACACACACACACACACATACATAGATGCCTTTACCTGAACACAAGCTCCAGGGATTTACAGGTATACTCACATCAGAAAGGGGAGGGTAGGGCGGCAAAAACAGCCCCTAGGTCTTGGGGCTCGTCTGCCTCTCTCCCTATAGGTCTTTGGGGGTTGGCCAACCTTTAAATATTGCATTAAACTAAACTTAAAACTATATGTGATGTTCAGTAAACTCAGTCTAATGAAGTAATTTAAGTCACTTCCCACATAAGTGAAGCTTCCACTAAATGAAGCTTTTTTTACATTCGAGGAAAAATGCCCGCTAATCACTGCCCCTATAAAATGAGAGGTCAGTTTTGGGTGGAGAGGTGTCTTGGTACTCTCCCCTTGAAAGAGGTCCAGTTGTAGGCAGGAGGAAATACAGATGAAGGACTGAAGGCTGTTCCAGAGTCCACCAGTGTAAGGGATGAAAGAATGGAGAAAGTATAAGAGACCAATGAAAATTAAAGAAAAAAATACATGCTCAACAAAATTATGATAAAAGGTATTTCACACATTGTATATCAGTTCATTTTTCTAATTTACTTGTTTGCCTTTCGTGTTTTGCTCCCAAGACCACAAACACACATACCAAGTGATGACACACCACTGCAGTAGTCCACCACCATCATACCACCACAACCACTAATGCCCCCACATAGGCTACCACACTCACCACGTTCACTGTCACCACCACCACCATGTATTGCTACCATCATCACCTCAATCAGCACAACACATGCACACTGTCACCACCATGTCCCCACCACCTTCACAAGCACCAACACCCCCACACAGCACCAATGTCCCCACCACCTTCACAAGCACCAACACCCCCACACACCACCAATGTCACCACCACCTTCACAAGCACCAACACCCCCACACAGCACCAATGTCCCCACCACCTTCACAAGCACCAACACCCCCACACAGCACCAATGTCCCCACCACCTTCACAAGCACCAACACCCCCACACACCGCACCCATGTCCCCACCACCTTCACAAGCACCAACACCCCACACAGCACCAATGTCACCACCACCTTCACAAGCACCAACACCCCCACACAGCACCAATGTCCCCACCACCTTCACAAGCACCAACACCCCCACACACCACCAATGTCACCACCACCTTCACAAGTGCCAACGCCCCCACACACCACCAATGTCACCACCACCTTCACAAGCACCAACACCCCCACACAGCACCAATGTCCCCACCACCTTCACAAGCACCAACACCCCCACACAGCACCAATGTCACCACCACCTTCACAAGTACCAACACCCCCACACAGCACCAATGTCACCACCACCTTCACAAGCACCAACACCCCCACACAGCACCAATGTCCCCACCACCTTCACAAGCACCAACACCCCCACACAGCACCAATGTCACCACCACCTTCACAAGTACCAACACCCCCACACAGCACCAATGTCACCACCACCTTCACAAGTACCAACACCCCCACACAGCACCAATGTCCCCACCACCTTCACAAGTACCAACACCCCCACACAGCACCAATGTCACCACCACCTTCACAAGCACCAACACCCCCACACAGCACCAATGTCACCACCACCTTCACAAGTACCACCACCCCCACACAGCACCAATGTCACCACCACCTTCACAAGCACCACCACCCCCATACACCACCAATGTCACCACCACCTTCACAAGCACCACCACCCTCACACAGCACCAATGTCCCCACTGTACGTTATCACCACTGGCTGAGAAGAGCAAGATAAGATAACTCTGAGGCGTGCAAAGAGCAATGAACGTCTTGCTCACAAAATAATAAAAGGAGATAAGGCAGATCTTGTGATGCAGACTCAAGAGGAGTTTGATTTACTGTGCATCATATATAGATAGATAGATAAATAGATGTGCGTGTGTGTGTGTGTGTGTGTGTGTGTGTGTGTGTGTGTGTTTTTACAGCAAAGGAGATGGCTCAAGGGCAACAAAAAGAGTGCAGAGAAAAAAAAAAGCCTGTTACTCACCACTCCCATAATAGACAAAAGTAAAGAGTGGCCAAAAGAGAGGTCAATTTCGGGTGGTGTGTGTGTGTGTGTGTGTGTGTGTGTGTGTGTGTGTGTGTGTGTGTGTGTGAACCATGATTTCTCTAACACCTCATACTACTGTCCTATAGCTTTATTTTCCTGTTTTTCTAAAGATTTTGCAACCATCCTCAACTGTAAATTTCTTCAGCATGTAGCAACTTATAAATAAATACAGTAAAGGCTTAACATAATGCTATAATTCCTTTCTCATGTGCCTTTTATTAGTGGTTTATCATTCCTACAGAGTGGTCATCCAGCCATTGTGCCGATGTCATGTTCCTAGCTGCCCTCTGTTCCTGACTGTCCCCCTTTGTTTACGAATAAAAGATAGCCAGGAATAGGGGGACAGCTAGGAACACGACACCAGCTCTGGCTCACCCCTGGTCAAAGTTCTGGAGGAGGGGAGGATGACGACCGGGGGCGCTGAAGTAACTTAACCTTGCCCCCCTCCTCCACCGCCTCCATCCCCAGCTCCGCCAGGCCGGGGCTCTCCACCACCCCCTCCATCCGTAGCTCCTTGATCCTCTGCTGGTTCTCTATGTTCCCCTCGAGCAGGTTCCGCAGGGCAAAGATTGATGCTTCCTTGATCAGCGGGTTCCTGGCGTCAAACTTGGAGCTCTCAAGTACTAGCAGCAACCCGTCCATTTCCCTGACCTGTGTGGGAGGTGGAATGGGGAGTGTGTAGAGTGCCGTCCCATACTTCATCACCAATAGTTAGTTTTGCTGATTTTTTTATACCACTTGTTATGACTGAGTTTGTAATGTGTCAACTTAACTCTGAAAATCCAATGATCCTAACTTCAATATATTGTTACATTTACATTTTCTTTTGCAAGTCTAATAAAGAGTTTCAAAGAGTTTCCATCCCTAAAATGGTATTAAAAAGCCAAACAAGCCATAGAACTTAATACTAATACCAGTACGACATTTTTTATACCCCTTTTTACGATTGAGTTTGTAATATGTCGACTTAACTCTGAAGATCCAACACTTCTAACTATCTCCGTCCCAAAGATGGAATTAAAAAGCCAGAGCCACAGAACTTAATATTAATACCAGTACAACATTTTTTATACCCCTTTTTATGACTGAGATTATAATATGTCGACTTAACTCTGAAAATCCAACACTTGTGACTATCTCCGTCCCAAAAATGGAATTAAAAAGCCAGAGCCACAGAACTTAATATTAATACCAGTATGACATTTTCTTATACCACTTTTTACGACCACTTGTAACTGCGTCGACTTAACTCTGAAAATCCAGCTAGCCAACTCCATCCCAAACATTGAATTAAAAAACAAACCACCCATATGACTTGATAAATACTACCACTACAACAACATTTAGTCGTCCCCTCACCAGGTCTTGATTGGCAGAGTTGCGATAGACGAGGCTGGCGATGAGGCGGATCAGGTCACACTTGAAGCCGAACGCCGGGTGACCCTCTGCGCGCGCCATCTGCTCCTCGTCGCTTAGGTCCGAGAGCCGGTCGAGGGGCGTGAAGGAGTTCCCCCCCATCTTCCCTATGTCACTTATGCACCTCAGTAATGCTAAAGGGGAGGGAAAACTATAATAGGGGAGGTTGAGATGAGGGCAAAGGAGACTGAAAACCACAAGAAGGGGCCAAGTTGAGGGCTGGGGAAGTAGGTATGGAGTGGGGAGGAAAACACTGATCAGAAGGAGGAAGAGGAGGAGGAGGAGGAGAGTGGAAGCATAGACCTGGAAAAAAGACAAAAGAAAAAAGAGGAAAGAAAAGAAAAGGAGAAAAGTGTAAGGAAAAAAAAGGAAAAGAGCGAGGGAGATTGAAGACAACAGAAGGGAGATAATAAAGAGGACATTGAATTTTATCTTAATTAGAGAGATGCCTTGATCCTTCCCTCCTGACAGTGTTCAAGTCATAGGCAGGAGCACATACAAACAAAGGAAGGATGTTCTTATGTATGTGGTTGAAGATTTATAGTAAGAGGTGTGGAGATGAAAAAGAGGGCATTGAATTTTATCTTAATTAGAGAGATGCCTTGATCCTTCCCTCCTGACAGTGTTCAAGTCATAGGCAGGAGCACATACGAACAAGGAAAGGCTGTTCTTATGTATGCAGTTGAAGATTTATAGTAAGAGATGTGGAGATGAAAAAGAGGGCATTGAATTTTATCTTAGATGGAGAGATGGCTTATCCTCCCCTCCTGACAGTGTTCAAGTCATAGGCAGGAGCACATACAGACAAGGGAAGGCTGTTCTTATGTATGTGGTTGAATATTTATAGTAAGAGATGTGGAGATGAAAAAGAGGGCATTGAATTTTATCTTAGTTGGAGAGATGGCTTATCCTCCCCTCCTGGCAGTGTTCAAGTCATAGGCAGGAGCACATACAGACAAGGAAAGGCTGTTCTTATGTATGTGGTTGAATATTTATAGTAAGAAATCCTAACTGGGTGTTGCTGTGTTCTTCACCTTTCCCCTCTGATTACCTGTTCATGAGAGGCCAACCAGGTAAGGAAAGATAAGGTAGTGATGAAGTATACTCCTGTCTCTTCCCCTCTTCTCCTCATTATCTTTTCTTCTTCCTCTTCCCTTATCTCCTCCTCCTCCTGTACTACTCTTTTCTCCTCCTCCTCCTCCTCCTCACACACTTTTCTTCCTCCTTTTCCTTCTTCTGTACTCCTTTCTTTCCTCCTCCTCTCCTCATCACCTCTTCCCTATCTCCTCCTTTACTACTCCTTTCTTCTCCTCCTCACACCCTTTTCATCCTCCTTTTCCTTCTTCTGTACTCCTTTCTCTCCCCCTCTTTATCTCTTCCCCTATCTACTCCTCCTCCTTCTGTGCTTCTATCTTCCCCCACTCCTTCTCACCAGTCCCTTTTCTACCTCTTCTGTACTCCTTTCTCTTCCACTCTTCCCCTATCTCCTCTTCCTCCTGTGCTTCCTTCTTCCCCCCTTCCTTCTCTCCAGTTCCTTTCCTTCTTTTATACTCCTTTCTCCTCTTCCTCTTCCTCCTCCTCCTGTGCTTTTCTTTCACCTTCCCTCCTTCTCACCAGCCCTTTCCTTCTCCTACTGCACTAATTTCTCTCCTCCCCTCCTTACTACAGTACCTTCCTCCTCCTTGCCTCACACACTCACCCACACTGGTCACAAGGAGGCTTCTGTCTCGCTGCAGGGTCTGGCGCCAGGTGTCAGAGGCGGCTGAGGCACACACGAAGGTCCCCAGCCGTGCCAACACCTGCAGGGCCAAGGGCAGTGTTACCAGGGGATTGTACACGGAAAATATCACGTGGAAACGAGCACGGAGAGGAACAGTGCGACGAGACTTGGAAGTGTTAGAGATAGAGGAAGGATAAGTACTCTTGATGACCTCTCTCCTGGCCGCTCATCTATATTTTCTTACTTTTTATTAATAGGAGCGGCGTTCAGCAGGCTTTTTATTCCCCATTTGTTTTGCCCTTGAGCTGCTTCCTTTACTGTAAAAAATAGCAGATTGAGCAAGGTGAAGGAGGGTCATCACGAGTCCGGCTGCAAAAATGGGAGAAGATGGACTATAAACGATAAAGAAGAAGTTGTGTAGAGTACCATCACCTACTTCATCACCAATAGTTAGTTTTGCCGATTTTTTATAACACTTTTTATGACCGAGTTTTATTAGTGTTTATCTATGAGCCACCACCGCCACCACCACAAACAACATCAACAAACCCGCCATGTGCAGCGTTACCAGACCGTCGTATTCAGAACATTACCGTTATTTTATTAACCCAAAGGAGGCAGCTCATGAGAAAAAATAAATAAATAAATAAAAAAAACTTAGCTAAAACATAAAGCATAACAAAACATAAAAAACATATAAACAAACATAAAAAAAACCCTGCTCTCCACTATGCACCCACCAGCGGTACGCACCTTCCCCGTCCAACACCGCCCAGACACTTGATACAGGAGGCCGAGAGCTTACCTGAGCCGAGCCAGGGTTCATCCAGTCAGTGTCAGCGTGTGTCCTCAGTATGCAGTCTGCTTTACTCTGAGGGGGAGGAAAACACTGATCAGAAGGAGGAAGAGGAGGAGGAGAGTGGAAGCATAGACCTGGAAAAAAGACAAAGAAAAGTATGTAGAGGAGAGAAAAGAAGAGGAGAAGGATAAAAGTGTAAGGGAAAAGAAAGGATAAAGTAGAGGAGGAAGAAGAGGAGAGGAAAAGGACAAGGAAAAAAAGAAAAAGAAGAGTAGGAGGAGAGAAAAGAGGAAGAGGATGAGAAAAGTGAAAGCATAGAGGAAAAAATAAGAAGATAAAGAAGAGGAGGAGGAGGGAAAAGAGGAAAGGAAGGAAAAGAGTGAAACCATAGAGGAAAAAGACAAAAAAGAGGTGAAAAAGATGAGGAGAAGGGAAAAGAAGGGGAGAAAAGTGAAACAATAAAGAGAAAAAAGAAGGAAAAAAGAGGATAAAGAAGAGGAGGAAGGAAAAGAAGAGGAGAAAAGTGAAACCATAAAGGAAAAAAAAGAGGATAAAGAAGAGGAGGAGGAGGGAAAAAAAGAGAAAAGTGTCTGTGTTACCATAAAGGAAAAAGAGGAAAAGTAGAGGAGGAGAAAGAGAAAAGTTAAAGTATAGAGGGAAAAGCTGTGAAGTATAAACAACCTTGATAACCTTCCTACCTTGAACTCGGCCACCAAGAACTCAAGGCTTGGGGGCACATCGGCAGCGGCATGAGGGGCAGCGCTGTGTGTTAGCCTCGCTTCCACCACCTCGAGTACAAGACGCTGGTGACCCTCTGACAGGCCGCCCCAAGCCCCCGCCAGGACCTCCCTCCCGGCCAGCAGCACCTCCAGGGACAGCAGCACGAAGCAGGAGAATTTGGTCTCTGTCTCATAAAGTGTCAGCAGATGTGTGAGAACCTGCTGACCCAAAGATGACCTGAAATGGAGTGTATTGATAAGGGTGTGTTTGCAGTCCCACAGCACAAGTTCTCCTTACTAAAACTGGCCCACTAGATACTTAGATTAGTCAGATAAGTCACATTGATAAGTAACATTAGAATTTCAGGCATAATTGACCTCTCTTTTGCCCTCTTGTTCTGTTTTCTTTCAATGGAGCAGAATCTAGGTGGCCTCTTTTGTTCCTGTTTTTATTTCTTTGCCCTTGAGCTGCCTCCCTTGATGTACATAAGAAAAAATATTACATGCATTGGCCTCTCCTTTGCCCTCCTGTTCTGTTTTCTTTCAATGGAGCAGAATCTAGTTGGCCTTTTTGTTCCAGTTTTTATTTCTCTGCCCTTGAGCTGCCTCCCTTGATGTACAAAAAAAACTTACATGCAGAGTTCCTCCTTGAGATCAGCTTCCAGGAGACAGTTGTGCAGGATCATGCAGGCCGCCTGAGCCACCTCCTTGTCCGGGAACAACAGCACGTCTCTGGGAGGGGCACAAGACTTAACTGGTGGTCATCTGGTATTCTCTTTTTCATGAACAGCAGCATAGCTCTCTAAGGGACACCATCATCTTCTGTTTAATGTCAGGGTTCCCATAATCTCTCATAAGGTTAGATGATATGCTTCCAACTACTTCTGTCCATTGCCTCAGCCTCTCCAAAGCTACACGAAGCACCATCAAAACAGACCATAGAAGAGTGGCTGTCCTCGGCAAACCTTACTCTAGCAGCAGCTTGAAGTACGGCCAGACAATCCGCCTTGTTTTGGAGTTCGCCGCCACCAGGTTGCCGAGACATGTGACGCAGGAGGAGGCGAGGGTGTGGTGTGCCGTCCTCCACTCAGACTCAGCGCTCCCCTCCCCCTCCTCCGCCTCCACAGCACGGCCATCAGGGGAAGGTTCTGCGGATGTGTGAGCTGCCTCTGGTGCCTTGAAGGTCCACTGGATGCAGGACAGGATGGACTTCAGGAGCTCCTCAGTCTCTGCCAGCTGAGGACATGTTGAGGGTTAGGGTCTTAGCAAAAAGGCCAAATCCTTCCTTCTGTTCTAACCTCTCATTCTGCTTTTCTTTTGCTGGACCAGTACTTTTTTTTTTTTGTTTTTTCCCCTTAGCCCGGTAGCTGCGGGGATCATGTTTCTTAATGGTTCCTCTAAGCAAGAAAAATGAGAAAAAATCATCACTCACACGAACCAATTCATAATATATAGCAAAGAATTTGTGATCAGTTTATGTATCATCTATTTTGGGGGTTTAAATCATGACACAAATTAGGCCCATCGCTGCTACACGGTAAAGCCACAAATTTGGCCCGTCGCTGCTACACGGTAAAGCCACAAATTTGGTCCGTCGCTGCTACACGGTAAAGCCACAAATTTGGTCTGTCGCTGCTACACGGTAAAGCCACAAATTTGGTCCGTCGCTGCTACACGGTAAAGCCACAAATTTGGCCCGTCGCTGATACCAGGTTAAGGTGCCTCCCTTGCTTAGATATTTTTTCCCTGAATTCAGAGTCCTTACCAATCAAAATAGTTGGCCCTCCCAGCTTTCAAATTATGAGTTGTTACAGGGATTTCACCTTTTTGTTCATACATTTTAGAACATCACATGGCTATAATGTTGCCAAGTTATCCAGTAATTTGTGTGCAAGGCAAATCTTCTCAAACATTTTGGGACTCACACACCCGCATATGACAAGGTTTACATAGAGGTTGTGTTAGTATTGCCAGGGGTAGTTTTATGAGCATAGTGATGGTTTGACAAGGCTTCTGCACCATGAACATGAAAAACACTCATGAGAACCCAACTAATCTCCTTTGTTATGGCCTTTATAAATGTTTGCTGTGAGAGCCAAAAGCACCTGAGAGTACAGGCTTTAGCACATTATTGTCTTTGAAGCCTTGTGGTAAGACATTACAGCACAGTGGCAGCCTCACCATCAGCTGGTTCCTGGCACAGTTTGGCAAGGCATTCCTGAGGCAGCAGAGGGCGCCCGACACCACCTTGAGGCTGCTGACGGCTGGCTGGCCGGCCCCCTCAGCCCCCCATTTCCCCGCCTCCCCTTGGATGATGCCACACAGGCCCCACAGCACAGAGGGGCTCAGCTGCCATCTAAAAACAAGCCAAATTACCACGTTTAAAATTTGCTATATTAACGCGCCAGTATCTCACCTCCCACTTTAAAGAGTGTACTCTTCTGCTGTCATACATGTCTTCTCCTAACCTTCAAATCTCTCAGAAAAGCATCAGAAAAAGTGTGAAGATCTAAACAAAAACAAGTGTGAAAATTGCAATGAGCCTGGCAGCTGCTGGGGGATGGGGGGGGCGGGGGGGGATTGAGTACCTCAATATGCCGAAATGTGGACAGTAGGGGATTTAAGGGGGCGAAGCTCCAAGGGTGTGAGGCACCTCCCCACCTGTCAGTCTCCGTGAGGCGTCGCTGCAGCAGCCTCAGCCTGGCCACACACTGCGCCAGGTCCCCGTTCTGCTGCAGGAGGGCCGCCTCGTCTGACAGGCCCAGCGGCTCCTCCTTCCCTCCACTCATCACCTCCGGCCGCCAGGACTGGACTGGGCAGGGCAGGGGTCCAAAAGGCCAGCTGTTGGCAGCTCCCACAGCAGTCCCAGGGTGGGCGGGGTGCGGGCGGCGGGAAGTGTCAACAAACGCACGTGTCCCGCCCCGCTGCCAGGCGCCGCGTTGGGCTCAGCCGCCGGGGAGAGAGGAAAAAGTGTCCCACGTGGGCTTAGCTCGAACATTTATATAATTATTATTATTATATTAACTGTGGGATGGAGATGAGGGTACATACATGCTAATCCCTATGACGTAATGATAAAAAATAAAAGCTGTAAATATACGAAACTTGTTATGATCACAAGTACGTATTGGTTTTATTCATGATCGAGGTTGATGCTGAAGATAGTGATGATTAGATAGACGTGAATAACAAAAAGAAAAAAGAAGCACTGAAGTAAGATACAAGATCACATGAAGAAGAGGAAGAAGAAGAAAAAGAGGAGGAGGAGGAAGAAAATAAAAAGAACAAGAACAAACAATAAGAGAGGAGAAGGAAGAAGAAGAACAAGAAAAGGAAAAAGAATAATAATTAGAAGCACTGAAACAAAAAGAAGAGAGACAGAAGAGGAGGAGAAAGAAAAAAAAAGAAAAGGGAAAGGAGAAGTAAAAGCTAGGAAGGAGAATAAGAAGAAAAAAAGGAAAGATAAAAAGGAGGAAGAGGAAGAAAAGGATCAATTAAAAGGGATACGAAGGAGAAAAGAAAACGAAGAGGTTAAGAGGAGGAAGAAAAATACGAAAAGGGAAAGGAGGAGGAAAAGGAAGGAGCTGTAAAAAATTTAAAAAATAGGAAAAGATAAGGAAAACCCAGAAGAGGAGGATTAATATTAAAGGAAAGGAGGAGAAGGAAAATAAAAGAGGAAAGGAGGAGGAAAAGGAAGGAGCTAGAACATGAAGAGAAACAGGAAAAGAAGATAAGAAAAACCCAGAAGAGGAGGAAGGGGGAGAAAAAGAAGAGGAGGAGGAGCACCTGCCTAACATCACGTACACCAACATCATTCTTCCTTTTCAACGGGACCACAATTACACCTGGAGGAGCTCTCTACCTGTAATACCTCCATCTCTCCACAATTTTCCTCCTCTCTCGGTCTCTCCCTCCCTCACCTGCCCGCCGCCTCAAGTACAGGTGTGGGCGAGTGTAATTAACCTGAGACTCACCTGTACGCCCGTGATAAAGGTGAGATAACGGTTGAAATAAGGTGCCGGAGTCTGGAGTAAGGTGTAATTTTATGCTTTTGTGGCAATAATTAAGTAAGATAATGATTGAAATATGATGTAAGGACTGCTAATATGCTTCTCTTTCATAGTAATAAGTAAGATAGTGATTGAAAAATGGTGTAAGGACTGTTAATATGCTTCTCTTTCATAGTAATAAGTAAGATAGTGATTGAAAAATGGTGTAAGGACTGTTAATATGCTTCTCTTTCATAGTAATAAGTAAGATAATGATTAAAATATGGTGTAAGGACGGCTAATAGGCTTCTCTTTGGTAGTAATTAAGGTTTACTATGCCATTTTAGGTAAGATAAGTAAGATAATGATTGTAATAAGTTGTGAGGACTGCTGTTATGCTTCTTTTTCATAATAATTAAGGTTTTTATATATTTTTTAGGTAAAATAAGGGTAAATCTTAGGAATAGCGGCTCCTAGTGGGTGCGTGTTTAGGGCACTTTGTGGTGGTAATTACAACATTTCTAGCACGTACGACGCGGTTTTGACAAGCGGACAGGCGTGTTTATGTCACAAGGGTGTATTTTTCCGCGCGGGCTCTTCCCTTTCTTCACCCCAGAGCTCGCAGTCTCATCGCCCATCAACTTGAAGAAATTGTGAGGCTAGCATGGAAAAATACTCCCCTTGGGACATAAACACGCCTGTCCGCTCGTCAAAACCCCGTCGTACGTGCTAGAAATGTTGTAATTACCACCACACCGTGCCCTAAATGCACACCCGCTAGGAGCCGCTATTCCTAAGATTTACCAAAATAAGTAAGATAATGATTATAATAAGGTGTGAGAACTGATTAACGAACAGTACTAACAGCTCTGGTCAGGGCAGGGGATAGGCATAACTTGAAAAGTGGCATAACTCGAAAAGTAGAAATTTGCGACGGAAATGAGGTACAAAATCGTGCAATTCACTATATCTATCACCAGAAAAACATGAACCACATAAGAAAATCGTTGGTTGGGTGAAACCATGAATTGTCCGCTCTTTTTTTACTAGGAAGCTATTTTGGAACTAATCAAATCCCCTTAGCTGTGATGTTTTGGTATGTACAGAGGCACAATGAAGGCTGCACATCTGTAAGAATTGATTGTTGATGAGTTATGTTTGTGGCGTTGTCTCTTCCAGCCCCAAGCCATCCTGTGATAGTGTGTTGGCAACATGGCGTCACGTTTGGTGCGAGGCGTGGCGAGGACCATGACCACAGTGGCAGCTGTCAAGGTCCCAAGGATGTCCAGAGCTGGCAGGTGAGGGCTATATAAATTTTTACATGGCCTGGAAAATGTTGATTATGCCCATTTCTTCCAGCTGGCCCCAGAGACAACAATAACACCACTAGGGGTCGATCTCAAGCTCCAAAACCCCAGGCTAAGAACTCAAAAGAGAGAACATTATATTCGACAAGACAACTCTCCTCACGAAATTGACCTCTCTTTAGGCCACTCATTACTTCTGTCTTTGTGGGAACAGCGATTAGCGGGCTTTTTTTTTTTTTTTACACCTTTTTTTTTGTTGCCCTTGAGCTGTTTTTTATCTTCTTCCTTTTCCTATTTCTCTCATTTTTTCCCTTCTCCCTTTTTTTCTTAATTTTTCTTTCATTTTGGTGCGTGTATTTTTTTCTTCGTCCTTTCCTTCTCTCCCACATGCACTGCTTTCTTCCTTTCTTTACCTTAACTGTAAAAAAAAAAACAAAAAAAACCAGGTGGAATAAACTACCCAAAAGTGTTGTCCGCAGCCCTTGCGTCAACACCTTTAAAAATAGATTTGACAACTTTGAGAGAGATGCTCAGAGAAGAGGCAGCCTTATAAGTAGTTAGCTTCCTGCCTCTGTACTATCACTAAGGTAAACAAGAGTGCCATGCTCTGTAAGGTAAGAGGAGTTTACTAAAGCGTCCACACTCCAAACTACTCTAGAACCTTAGGAGTGGGAGGCATTTCAAAGCTGTATCCCAACACATGAAGAAAAGAAAATATGTAATAAAACACTTGTGGACTTGTTTCACTTTTCTATTTCTTCTTTTTCTTCTTTCTTTTCTTATTTTTCTCTTTTTCTTCTTTTTCTTCCTCTTCTTTTTTTTTCTTCCTTTTCTTATTCTCTTATTCTTTTTCTTCTCCTTTTTTTCTTTTTTTTCCTCTTCTTTTATTCTTCTGCTTCACCCTTTTCTTATTTGATGCCCTTGAGCTGTTTACCATAAAAAATCTACATCTACAATAACACCCAGTAACCTCACTCCTCCACCAGGTGCGTTGGCGCCACAATGATGGTGTCAGGCGGTGTGGCACTCTACGCAACACACCAAAGCACAGTGTCAGCCGCCCAGAAAGCCGCTCCCTCCCTCGACACTTCAACCTTCATGGCCGCTCCCATCACTGAACTCAAGGCACTGGAAGACAACCCCAACGACATGAGGACCAGGATGGAGCTGATGATTATGAGGATACAGGTTAGCGAGTTTCATTTTTAGTTTGTTGTATAGAAAGTCTCATTAGTAAGGCGACATATATGAATTTTCTGAGTCTAGACCTGTAGCAACTGTTTGGGGTTTTGTTAGGTTAGGTTAAGTTAAGGGTATCTTCAAACACATGATAGCCAGCACCTTATGGTATAAATCAACAAAGAATGACCTCACTTTGTTGTATAGAAAGTCTCATAACTAAGGAAGCATATATGAGTTTTCTGAGTCAACACCTACTGTAACTGTTTGGGTTTTTGTTAGGGAAGGTTACATTTAAGGTATCTTAAAATACATAATAGTCAGCACCTTTTAGTATAAATTAACAAAGAATGACCTCACTTTGTTGTATAGAAAGTCTCATTTGTAAGGCAACATATATGAATTTTCTGAGTCTAGACCTATAGCAATTGTTTGGGGGTTTTGTTAGGTTAGGTTAGGTTAAGTTTAGGGTATCTTCAAACACATGATAGCCAGCACCTTATGGTATAAATCAACAAAGAATGACCTCACTTTGTTGTATAGAAAGTCTCATTTGTAAGGCACCATATATGAGTTTTCTGAGTCAAGACCTATAGTAACTGTTTGGGGTTTTATTAGGTTAGGTTAAGTTAAGTTTAGGGTATCTTCAAACACATGATAGCCAGCACCTTATGGTATAAATCAACAAAGAATGACCTCACTTTACTGTATAGAAAGTCTCATTAGTAAGGATACTAAGGAAGCATATATGAGTTTTCTGAGTCAAGCCCTATAGTAACTGTTTGGGGTTTTGTTAGGTTAGGTTAGGTTAAATTTAGGGTTTCTTCAAACACATGATAGCCAACACCTTATGGTATAAATCAACAAAGAATGACCTCACTTTGTTGTATAGAAAGTCTCATAACTAAGGAAGCTTATATGAGTTTTCTGAGTCAAGACCTATAGTAACTGTTTGGGTTTTTGTTTGGTTAGGTTAGGTTAAGTTTAGGGTATCTTCAAGCACATGATAGCCAGCACCTTATGGTATAAATCAACAAAGAATGACCTCACTTTGTTGTATAGAAAGTCTCATTAGTAAGGAAGCATATTTGAATTTTCTGAGTCAAGACCTATAGTAACTGTTTGGAGTTTTGTTAGGTTAGGTTAGGTTAAGTTTAGGGTATCTTCAAGCACATGATAGCTAGCACCTTATGGTATAAATCAACAAAGAATGACCTCACTTTGTTGTATAGAAAGTCTCATTAGTAAGGAAACATATTTGAATTTTCTGAGTCAAGACCTATAGTAACTGTTTGGGGTTTTGTTAGGTTAGGTTAGGTTAAGTTTAGGGTATCTTCAAACACAAGATAGCCAGCACCTTATGGTATAAATCAACAAAGAATGACCTCACTTTGTTGTATAGAAAGTCTCATAACTAAGGAAGCATATTTGAATTTTCTGAGTCAAGACCTATAGTAACTGTTTGGGTTTTTGTTAGGTTAGATTAAGTTTAGGGTATCTTCAAACACATGATAACCAGCACCTTATGGTATAAATCAACAAAGAATGACCTCACTTTGTTGTATAGAAAGTCTCATAACTAAGGAAGCATATATGAGTTTTCTGAGTCAAGACCTATAGTAACTGTTTGGGGTTTTGTTAGGTTAGGTTAGGTTAAGTTTAGGGTATCTTCAAACACATGATAGCCAGCACCTTATGGTATAAATCAACAAAGAATGACCTCACTTTGTTGTATAGAAAGTCTCATAACTAAGGAAGCATATATGAGTTTTCTGAGTCAAGACCTATAGTAACTGTTTGGGGTTTTGTTAGGTTAGGTTAGGTTAAGTTTAGGGTATCTTCAAACACATGATAGCCAGCACCTTATGGTATAAATCAACAAAGAATGACCTCACTTTGTTGTATAGAAAGTCTCATAACTAAGGAAGCATATATGAGTTTTCTGAGTCAAGACCTATAGTAACTGTTTGGGGTTTTGTTAGGTTAGGTTAGGTTAAGTGTAGGGTATCTTCAAACACCTGATAGCCAGCACCTTATGGTATAAATCAAGAAAGAAGAACCTCACTTTGTTGTATAGAAAGTCTCATAACTAAGGAAGCATATATGAGTTTTCTGAGTCAAGACCTATAGTAACTGTCTCGGGTCTTGTTAGGTTAGGTTAGGTTAAGTTTAGGGTATCTTCAAGCACATGATAGCCAGCACCTTATGGTATAAATCAACAAAAAATGACCTCCATTTATTGTATAGAAAGTCTCATTAGTAAGGATACTAAGGAAGCATATATGAATTTTCTGAGTCAAGCCCTATAGTAACTGTTTGGGTTTTTGTTAGGATAGGTTAGGTTAGGTTAAGTTTAGGGTATCTTCAAGCACATGATACCCAGCAACTTATGGTATAAATCAGGAAAGAATGTCCTCACTTTGTTGAAGAGAAAAGGAAAAGAAAAAGAAGATGAAAAAAGAAAATTAAGAAAAAAGAAGAAAATAAAAATAATAATAAAAATAATAATAATACAACCAGGTCATAACAACTAGGTCAACACACGCCCTTATTCCAGAGTGAGTTTTGCCGAGCGCTGGAGGGCGAGGAGGGCGGCACCAAGTTCACGGTGGACCGTTGGCGTCGACACAACCCCAGCGAGGGCGGCGGCATCACCTGTGTGCTGCAGGACGGCAAAACCTTCGAGAAAGCTGGCGTCAACATCACCGTCATGACCGCGCCACTTTCTAAACAACTCCAGGCCAGCATGAGAGCGAGGTGTGTGTGTGTGTGTGTGTGTAGGTTTGCTTTGTATTATTCACTTTTATTTATATTTTTCTATCTGATATGTTTTATTTTTTAATTTTTTCTTATTTGATGCTTTTGGCCTGCTTTTCATTAGTATCAGAAATGGGATAACTTGATGAGGATGTGCTATTTTGTTCGTCCATCCATACAGTGCTAACTCATCTACTTCTTGCTATAAGGGAAACAACATTATACATATCTAGATAAACAAAGGCAATCCAGTATACTTATTCCATCTTTTGGGTAATAACAATACTACCCTCATACTGTCCCATATCTATGTCTACTATGTGTGTGTGTGTGTGTGTGTGTGTGTGTGTGTTTTAAGGGATCTCAATAATAATAATAAAAACAGTTAAAATAATAATAATAATAATCGGGCATGCCATCATCCCCCACAGAGGCAAGTCACTACCAGAGGACAAAAAATTCACCTTCTTCGCGGCAGGCATCAGCTCCGTCATCCACCCCCGGAACCCCCACGTGCCAACCATCCACTTCAACTACCGCTACTTTGAGATGCAGGACGAGGACGGCAACAACAAGCATGTGAGGGGGGTGGGGAAGGGGGCAGGGAGGGAAGTAGAGAGGGAGAGAGAGAGAGAGAGAGAGAGAGAGAGAGAGAGAGAGAGAGAGAATACAGGAATACATGGAGCCAGATGAATTGATAGATACATAGACAGATAGATAGATAAATGATGAGAGAGAGAGAGAGAGAGAGAGAGAGAGAGATGGACAGACAGACAGACAGACAGATGAGAAGACAAACAGAGAAAGAGGGAGAGGGGAGGAGAAGTCAGCTATTTACATAAGATTAACGTTTTCATGAGTATATTTAGTAATAATAATAATAATAATAAGCAGAAAAGAAAAAGGAGAAGTAGAAGAAAAAAGAGAAGAAAAAGAAACACTAATATGCTGTGCTTCCTAGTACTTAACCCGGTAGCTGTGGGGACCATGTTTCTTAAAGGCCACTCCCTCTAAGCGAGAAAAATGAGAAAAAATCATCTCACGTAAACCATTTCATAATATATATCTATGCATTTGTGATCAGTTTATGCATCATCTATTTTTGGGGTTTATATCACGGCAAAAATTTGGCCCGTCACTGCTACATGGTAAAGGCACAAATTTGGCCCGTCGCTGATACACGGTAAAGACACAAATTTGGCCTGTTGCTTCTACACGGCAAAGACACAAATTTGGCCCGTCACTGCTACATGGTATAGGCACAAATTTGGCCCGTCGCTGATACACGGTAAAGACACAAATTTGGCCTGTTGCTTCTACACGGCAAAGACACAAATTTGGCCCGTCACTGCTACATGGTATAGGCACAAATTTGGCCCATCGCTGATACACGGTTAAAGAGACACAGAGAGAGAGATAGAGGGATGGAGGAGGCAACTTCTACACAAGACAAGCCTACTTAACACTTCAAAACATCATCAATGCTTCAAAACATCATCAACGCACACCACTGACTCCCTCCCTCCTTCCTTCCTTGCAGTGGTGGTTCGGTGGTGGGACGGACCTGACCCCATATTACCTGGTGGAGGACGACGTGAAGCTCTTCCATGGGGTGCTGAAGTCCGCCTGTGACCGCCACCACCCCAAGCACTACCCCAATTTCAAGAAGTGGTGTGACGACTATTTCTTTGTTAAGTTTAGAGGTGTGTGGGGGAGGAGGAGGAGGGGGGTTAGGGGGGGGGAGGAGTGTGTGTGTGTGTGTGTTTGTTTATGTTATGCTGTATTTTTTATCTTTTTCATTATGTGTTTTTATATTCTTCCTTTTCCTATTTCTCTCATTTTTCCCCTTCTCCCTTCTGTGTGTGTGTGTGTGTGTGTGTGTGTGCTTGTTTATGTTATGTTTTATTTTTTATCTTTTCAATATGTTTCTTTTATCTTCTTCCTTTTCCTATTTCTCTCATTTCTTCCCTTCTCCCTTTTTTTCCTTAATTTTTCTTTCATTTTGGTACGTGTATTTTTTTCTTCATCCTTTCTTTCTCTCCCACATTCATTGCTTTCTTCCTTTCTCTACCTTTTTACCTGATGTTATTTTCCTTTCTTTCTTTATCTTTATTTTTTCATTATGTTTTTCATCAAGCCTCATTTTCCGTCTCAATCCTCGTACTGACCCCATGCTAACCTTGCCCAGGGGAGAGACGAGGCGTTGGTGGCATCTTCTTCGACGACTTGGAGGACGAGGACCCGGAGAAGGTGTTTAAGTTCGTCACGGATTGCGCTGAGTCTGTCGTCCCCTCGTACCTTCCGCTGGGTGAGTGTCCGAGGCTTCTATTCTCAAACATCTATTAGTAGTAGTATTAGTATTAGTATTATCAACTTCCATTACATTAGGAAACCATGCTCAGACCTTTTGTTACAGTTAAGAAAAGTATTATTAAGAAAAGTCATAAGTCAAAAAGTTAAGAAAAGTAAGTTAAGAAGTAATCATATGTTCTTACCTGCCCTCAGTGGTAAACTTCCTTATTTCTCTCATACCTGCCTTCTACCTGCCTTCCTCTCCCTCTCTTTCTTTAAACTACCTCTTTCCTTCTCAGTGGCCTTCCTCTTCCTTCTTTCTCTCTCCCTTACCTGCCCTTCTTTCCTCCTCTTCTTTGCCTCCCTCTCCCTGTCTTTCTTTAAACTACCTCTTACCTTCTCAGCGACCCTCCTCTTCCTTCTTTCTCTCTCCCTTACCTGCCCTTCTTCCCTCCTCTTCTCTGCCTCCCTCTTCCTTTCTTTCTGTAAAACTACCTCTTTCCTTCTCAGCGACCCTCCTCTTCCTTCTTTCTCTCTCCCTTACCTGCCCTTCTTCCCTCCTCTTCTCTGCCTCCCTCTTCCTCTCTTTCTGTAAAACTACCTCTTACCTTCTCAGCGACCCTCCTCTTCCTTCTTTCTCTCTCCCTTACCTGCCCTTTCTTTCCTCCTCTTCTCTGCCTCCCTCTTCCTCTCTTTCTGTAAAACTATCTCTAACCTTCTCAGCGACCCTCCTCTTCCTTCTTTCTCTCTCCCTTACCTGCCCTTCTTCCCTCCTCTTCTCTGCCTCCCTCTTCCTCTCTTTCTGTAAAACTATCTCTAACCTTCTCAGCGACCCTCCTCTTCCTTCTTTCTCTCTCCCTTACCTGCCCTTCTTCCCTCCTCTTCTCTGCCTCCCTCTTCCTCTCTTTCTGTAAAACTACCTCTTACCTTCCCAGCGACCCTCCTCTTCCTTCTTTCTCTCTCCCTTACCTGCCCTTCTTCCCTCCTCTTCTCTGCCTCCCTCTTCCTCTCTTTCTGTAAAACTACCTCTTACCTACCCAGTGACCCTCCTCTTCCTTCTTTCTCTCTCCCTTACCTGCCCTTCTTCCCTCCTCTTCTCTGCCTCCCTCTTCCTTTCTTTCTTTAAACTACCTCTTACCTTCTCAGCGACCCTCCTCTTCCTTCTTTCTCTCTCCCTTACCTGCCCTTCTTCCCTCCTCTTCTCTGCCTCCCTCTTCCTTTCTTTCTTTAAACTACCTCTTACCTTCTCAGCGACCCTCCTCTTCCTTCTTTCTCTCTCCCTTACCTGCCCTTCTTCCATCCTCTTCTCTGCCTCCCTCTTCCTCTCTTTCTGTAAAACTACCTCTTACCTTCTCAGCGACCCTCCTCTTCCTTCTTTCTCTCTCCCTTACCTGCCCTTCTTCCCTTCCTTGCAGACTCTCTCCCCTCCTCATCCCACCCTCCACTCCTTCTCCCTTCCATCTATCCCTCCTTCTCTACCTGTCTCATTATCTCCCTGTGAAAATAAGAAATAGTAAAAAAGAAAAGAAGAAAAGGAAAAAAAAAAAATAAATCAATGCCCATTACATCCCTCCATCATTCTCCTTTTCTTTTCGTCACAGTCAAGAAGCACAAGAACGACGCTGTGTCCGAGGAGCAGCGGCGGTGGCAGCTGCTCCGACGTGGCCGCTACGTGGAGTTCAACTTGGTGTATGACCGCGGCACCAAGTTCGGGTTTGCCACACCCAACGCACGCATCGAGAGCATCCTGATGTCCCTCCCGCTGCATGCCGTGAGTGTTCTAGTGCTTCTGTGCCTGTGGGGGGGGGTGAAGGGATGTGTGGGTGTGGGGAGTGTGAAGGGATATGTGGGGGTGGGGGTGTGAAGGGGTGCATGTGGGGGTGGGGTGGTTGTGGGAGGGGGAAGGGATGTGCATGGGGTGGGTGGGGGGGGGACCTAACCTAACCTATGCAAGAGTAACCTAACTTCACTTCTTCCTCTTCCTCTTTCGACCTCTGATGCCTTATATTGCTTCCTTGATCTCTTCTCCTAGGTCATAATTCCTTCCTTTAGTTCTTCTTCTCCTTCTTCTTCTTCTACTACTTCATCTTCTTCATTTAACGTTCTCATTTTTCCTCCTGGGGTTGGACAGGCTATGAGTCTCTTCCACTCCTGACAATCATGTACTCTTTCCTCCCTGGCATTCATCCCTCTCATGTCTTCCTCCACACACCATATCCAGGTCTTCTTCAGTCTTGTAGCTGGTTACCTCCTCCTGTCTCAATAACCTATACTAACTATTTTCCTCCTGGGGTTGGACAGGCTATGAGTCTCTTCCACTCCTGACAATCATGTACTCTTTCCTCCCTGGCATTCATCCTTCTCATGTCCTCCACTGCACATCATATCCAGGTCTTCTTCAGTCTTGTAGCTGGTTACCTCCTCCTGTCTCAATAACCTATACTAACTATTTTCCTTATGGGGTTGGACAGGCTATGAGTCTCTTCCACTCCTGACAATCATGTACTCTTTCCTCCCTGGCATTCATCCTTCTCATGTCCTCCACTGCACATCATATCCAGGTCTTCTTCAGTCTTCCAGCTGGTTACCTCCTCCTGTCTCAATAACCTATACTAACACACCTTGAGCTAACTCCACACACACACATAAACACACACACCTTCTGTCTCAATAACCTATACTAACACACCTTGAGATAACTCCTTCACACACACACACACACACACACACACACCTTCTGTCTCAATAACCTATACTAACACACCCTGAGATAACTCCACACACACACACACACACACACACACTTAAACACACACATCTTCTGTCTCGGTAACCTATACTAACACACCCCTGAGCTGACCCCTTCACACACACTTAAACACACACATAAACACCCACACCTTCTGTCTCAATAACCTATACTATCACACCCAAAGATAACTCCTTAACACACACATATAAACACACACACACACAAAAAAAAAAACTTGCACCAATCTCAAATCATAATCGTAATGGTTCTCTCAACAGCGATGGGAGTATATGCACCAGCCAGCGCCAGGCAGCCCAGAGTACAAGATTACAGAGGTGCTTAAGAACCCTAAGGACTGGGTGTAGGGGAAGAGGCAAGACGAGAGGAGGAGGAGAAGAAGGAAGAGTGAAGAAGGAGTGAAGAAGAAGCAAGAATGACCAAGATAAGTGCAATAGAAGAAAATGAAATTGGGAAGTGTATGTGTGTTTGTGTGTGTGTGTGTGTGGAATCAATGTACTAGGAAAAGGTTAAGGAAAGAGAGAATGATTAGAGGAGAAGGTATATGTGGAGCCCAGACATGTCAGCATTCCCCGATGGTGCTACAGAAGTTGTGTTGTGTTGTGTTAGGGTGGTGATTCTTGAGACCATATTGAGGGTTTGTGTGTCTGTTAGGTGGGTTTGTTTTGATTCTGCTGTCTGTTAAGTGAGGGCTGTTTGTGTTGTCTGTTAGGGTAGCTCGGATCTGTGTTGTCTGTTAGGGTGGTGATTCTTGAGACCATATTGAGGGTTTGTGTGTCTGTTAGGTGGGTTTGTTTTGATTCTGCTGTTTGTTAAGTGAGGGCTGTTTGTGTTGTCTGTTAGGGTGGCTCTGATTTGTGTAATCTGTTAGGGTTCGTGATTCTTGAGACCATATTGAAGGTTGATGGCTCAGTTTGGTGGTGTTGTTTTGATTCTGTTGTCTGTTAAGTGAGGGTTTTGTCTGTTGTGTTAGGGTTTGATTCTTGAGACCATAATGAGTGTCTGTGTGTCTGTTCAGTGGGTTTATTTTTATGCTGGTGTCTGTTAAGTGAGTGCTGTGTTTCTGTTGTCTGTTAGGGTGGTTCTGTTTTTTTGTCTCAATCATCTGTTACGGGATTTGTGTTGGCTCTTTGTATTGCCTGTTATGTGGTTTTTGTATTGTTTTTGTATTGTCTATTATGTGGTTTTGTGTTGTTTTTGTATTGCCTTTTAGTGTGTTCTGTTTTCTGAGTGCTCATAGTGGAAAACAAAGGGAATGGGGTCTCAGTCTGCATTGTACACTGGCAGAGGTAACATCCACTCGCTCATGTCCGCTTACGTTCGTGCTGTAGTGTGCGATCTTTGTGTTTTCAGCATTAAAGTGTGCGTTCATTTTGCTTTATGAGTTTTTGGGCTTTACGAGTTTTGGGGCTGTACGAGTTTTGGGGTTTGCGAGGAGAATTACAGAACGAATTAAACTCATAATCCGAGGTATGACTGCACGTCCTTGTATAGTTGAATAGGTGTGAATTTTGAGAACCTGTTATGTGACTTTCCACTTCCGAACAAGACAGTCATTCCAGCTCCTCTCGTGTGTTCCTAGCGTTAAGGTTGCCGAAGCGAGGAACAAAAGGAGGATAATGTAGTACGTCTAATGCCAAGAACTGTGTGCCTTGAAGCTGTGGTGTGAACTTTGTGAAGATATTTTCGAACACAGTGATGAAAGGAATGTGTTTATACTGTGTGGGTGTGGGTGTGTGAGAGAGAGAGTTTGAGTGTGTTCAAATTCTGTCGTTATCTTTCTACAGACTTTTATGATCATTCTGTTGTCATTTTCCTCAACTTTGGTGATGAGAGAATAGAAATGTGTGTGTGTGTGTGAGTGAGTCCGTAAATCCTGTCATGGTCTTCCTGCGGACTTTTACGATCATTCTGTTTTTATTTTCCTCAGTTTTGGTAATGAGGGAATGAGAATGTGTGTGTGTGTATGTGTACGTGTGTGTGGGTGGGTGTGTACAAATCCTGTTATGATCTTATTGGCGACTTTTACGACCATTCTGTTTTCATTTTCCTCAATTTTGGTAACGAGAGAATGTAAATGTGTGTGTGTGTGTGTGTGTGTTTATGTGTGTGTATGTGTGTGTGTGTGTGTGCATGAACCTAACCATACATGACATGGCTGATATTCTTTCCTTTTATTGGAAGTGTTAGATATCCATGACTTACGATTTCACGACTCAACTATTGAAACTCCGAGTCCGTGCAATACAACGTCACGCAGTATTCACTTTTAGTAGATTTTTATGTTAGTGATTTTCTTGTTGATTGTCTCAGTATTCTCCTCTCTAAAAAAGACATTACGTACTTATGATATAGCGAGACGTTTGTGAGAAGTTTGTGAGCATAGTAATAATAGTAGTAGTAGTAGTAGTGAAGTAGTAGTAGTAGCAATAGTAGTAGTAGTAGTAGTAGTAGTAGTAGTTTGTGAGCAGTTTTGTCTTTCTACTCCTTACATTAATTTGAGGTTTTAACGCAAATAAATAATAAACCGTGGAGTGTGAAGAGTTACATTTTTATAGACCGTGGATTGTCCACTCTAAAAATGCACCTTGTACTTAGAAGCGGGTGGGAACTTGGCTGTACATTTCTACTGTTTTTTTTTTTTTTTTTTTTCCCCACTAAGAAGTATTAAAAATTTTGTAACTAGGAAGGATAAAAAAAATTCTCAGTACTTAAAAAGATGTAGGAAGAGATATTTTTGTTATTATTATCATTATTATTATTATTATTATTATTATTATTATTATTATTATTATTATTTCTTATTTATTGATTGATTGATTTGCTTTTTCTCTATTTGATCGGAAAGAGAACGCCAAGTGTGATTTTATAGTCGTACACAAGTTTTGATGACCACCTGTTGTTAGTGATGTTCTTGTTTCGTTATGTTTTCCAAAGTTGTACTAATTAACTTTCTCTAATGTGGTTTTATTGATATTTTTGTTCCGTAATGTCTTTCAAAGTTGTGTTAATTAACTTTCTCTAATGTGGTTTTATTGATATTTTTGTTCCGTAATGTCTTTCAAAGTTGTGTTAATTAACTTTCTCTAATGTGGTTTTATTGATATTTTTGTTCCGTAATGCCTTTCAAAGTTGTGTTAATTAACTTTCTCTAATGTGATTCTATTGATATTTTTGTTCCGTAATGCCTTTCAAAGTTGTACTAATTAACTTTCTCTAATGTGATTCTATTGATATTTTTGTTCCGTAATGCCTTTCAAAGTTGTATTAATTAACTTTCTCTAATGTGATTCTATTGATATTTTTGTTCCGTAATGCCTTTCAAAGTTGTGTTAATTAACTTTCTCTAATGTGATTCTATTGATATTTTTGTTCCGTAATGCCTTTCAAAGTTGTACTAATTAACTTTCTCTAATGTGATTCTATTGATATTTTTGTTCCGTAATGCCTTTCAAAGTTGTATTAATTAACTTTCTCTAATGTGGTTTTATTGATATTTTTGTTCTGTAATGCCTTTCAAAGTTGTACTAATTAACTTTCTCTAATGTGGTTTTATTGATATTTTTGTTCTGTAATGCCTTTCAAAGTTGTATTAATTAACTTTCTCTAATGTGGTTTTATTGATATTTTTGTTCTGTAATGCCTTTCAAAGTTGTGTTAATTAACTTTCTCTAATGTGGTTTTATTGATATTTTTGTTCTGTAATGCCTTTCAAAGTTGTATTAATTAACTTTCTCTAATGTGGTTTTATTGACATTTTTGTTCCGTAATGCCTTTCAAAGTTGTATTAATTAACTTTCTCTAATGTGGTTTTATTGATATTTTTGTTCCGTAATGTCTTTCAAAGTTGTATTAATTAACTTTGGCTGCGTTTTGTGATCTTAATGTTGATATTGATTTTATACTTGTGTGTTTAAGAATAATTATATATACACAAATCCGGAAGACTATAAGAGACTCGCACAACCATCATTTTGTACTTATGTTATTTATATATTGTGATTTTCTTGTTGATATTGATTTCTTACTTGTGATTTCTATTAATTAGTTTCTTAGTCATCCCTAAAGAATAATTATATATACAGCAACCCAGGAGACTTTAATAGACTCGCACAACCATCATTTTGTACTTATGTTATTTATATATTGCGATTTTCTTGTTGATATTGATTTTATACTTGCGATTCCTATTGTTTTCTCAGTCATCCCTTGAGTAATTATATATACAGCAACCCAGAAGACTTTAATAGACTCACACAACCATCATTTTGTACTTACGTTATTTATATATTGCAATTTTCTTGTTGATATTGATTTTATACTCGTGATTCCTATTGTTTTCTCAGTCATCCCTTGAGTAATTATATATACACCAGCTCGGAAGACTGTAATAAACTATCGCTCACTGTTATTTTGTACTTACGATCGTTATATAGTGTGACTTTCCTGTTGATATTGATTTTATACCTGTGATTACTGGTAGTTGTTTTCTCAGCCGACCGGAACAACACCATCTCAATTTGAATTAGAAAAGATTGTTAAAATTATATCAAGGTTCACTAATTAACCCATCCGCTGCGATTGGCACGGATTTGGCTTTCACTGGTAGCCTGGTAACATACACTCCCAGGTCTTTCTCTGCCTCTGTGGTGGATAGTGGAGTGTTTTCCATGTGGTATTGGTGTGCTGGATATCCACTCCCAAGGTGCATGACTACATTTTTCTTCATCGAATTGTAACAGCCACTTTTTGTTCCATTCCTGTAGCTTGGTGATGTCTTCTTGTAGGAAATCCACAGTCAAGAAATTAAAACCTTGGCGCACAGAATGGTAACTCGCCAAACTGACCTCCAAATGACCTCCTACTGTAGATATTTTAAAGGTCAGATAGATTGTATTTTATCATAAAGAATTTATATTGCACAGAATTGATGTTTTATTGTCTACATCTTGAAGTCGGATGAACCGCTAACATTCTATCCTGCTGAGCGTAGTAACGTGAGCATGGAGAAACTGAAAAAGGGATTAGCAAGATAGAAAGAAAGAAATTAAAGTGTTATATTGGTGTTTGGGTGACAAATAGATGATGTTGAATTATTCTGTGCACTTGTTTGGAATATTTTAATAGAAAGAAAGAAATCAAAGTGTTATATTGGTGTTTGGATGACAATTAGATGATGTTGAATTATTCTCTGCACTTGTATGGAATATTTTAATAGAAAGAAAGAAATCAAAGTGTTATATTGGTGTTTGGATGACAATTAGATGATGTTGATTTATTTTGTTCACTTGTATGGAAAATTTTTATAGAAAGAAAGAAATCAAAGTGTTATATTGGTGTTTGGATGACAATTAGATGATGTTGATTTATTTTGTGCACTTGTATGGAAAATTTTTATAGAAAGAAAGAAATTAAAGTGTTATATTGGTGTTTGGATGTCAATTAAATAACTGATTTTTTTCTCTGCACTCTTATGGAATATTTTAATAGAAAGAAATTAAAGTGTTATATTGGTGTGTGTGTGTGGTGGTGTGTGTGTGTCTGATTAAATACCGTTTTTGGTGGAGGTGCGTTAGCTATTATAGGAAGCTACTGATAAATAAATGCAATGTTGTTTATTTTACAGTAAAGGAAGCAGCTCAAGGGTAAAAATTAAGCCTTCTATAATTACTGCCATTATAATATATGAGGAAAAGAAAGAAACGAGGGATCGAAGAAAAAAGGAGAAGGAGACTAATTAAAGAGAGAAAAAGAGAATGAATTAAGACATTTAAGACTACGAAGAAAAGGGAGGAATTAATTTAGAGGAGGAGGCAATGGGAGAAAAGAGAATGAAGAAATTAACGATCGAAGAAAGAAAAAGGTTGAAGAGGAGGAGAGGGAAGGAAAATAAATTGGAAAGGATGAAAAAAATAATAATACAAATATGAAGAAAGAAACGAAGGAAGAAAAGGAGTATGGAGAGGAAAGAAAGAAAATGCATGAAGACAAATATGAAGAAAGAAACGAAGGAAGAAAAGGAGTATGGAGAGGAAAGAAAGAAAATGCATGAAGACAAATATGAAGAAAGAAACGAAGGAAGAAAAGGAGTATGGAGAGGAAAGAAAGAGAATGCATGAAGACAAATATGAAGAAAGGAAAGAAACGAAGGAAGAAAAGGAGTATGGAGAGGAAAGAAAGAAAATGCATGAAGACAAATATGAAGAAAGGAAAGAAACGAAGGATGAAAAGGAGTATGGAGAGGAAAGAAAGAAAATGCATGAAGACAAATATGAAGAAAGAAACGAAGGAAGAATAATTAAAAGGAGTAGGTATATGGAGATGAAAGAAGGAGAATGCATAAAGACAAATATGAAGAAAGAAACGAAGGAAGAAAAGGAGTATGGAGAGGAAAGAAAGATAATGCATGAAGACAAATATGAAGAAAGGAAAGAAACGAAGGATGAAAAAAAGGAGGAAAGGATCGAAGGAAAGAGAATGAAGGAACAAACGATCGAAGGAAGAAAAAAGAGGAGGAAAGAGAGACAATGAAGACAAACAAGAAAAAAGAAAAGAAACGAAGGAAAAAAAAAGGAGGATATGAAAGAAAGAGAATGAAGACAAACAAGAATAAAAGAAAATCATTTGTTCGAGTACGACAACTTCGGGTGAGTGAGCGGTGAGTACGATAAGGGTTGTTGATGTCGTTGTTGTTGTTATCGTTGTCGAGTCGTGGCGGCCGGCGGCTCGGAGATAAACGTAAATTATAAATAAGCAAGACATTGATAGTGGAGTGGAGGCCCGGACACACCCAGGACACGGCAGACACTTGAGGAATTCATTAAATACACACCAGAAGACGCGACGTACAGCCATTCACAGGTAAAGGCGTCCAGACACTGCCAATCAACCGTCGCAGGTAAATTCTCAGGTTAAGGTAAATTCTCAGGTAATAGTAAGTCCTCAGGTATATAATAGTAGATTCTCAGGTAATAGACTAATAGTACATTCTCAGGTAATAGTAAATTCTCAGGCAATAAATTCTCAGTTAATAGTAAATTCTCAGGTAATAGTAGATTCTCAGGTAATAAATTCTCAGGTAATAGTAGATTCTCAGGTAATAGTTGATTCTCAGGTATTAAATTCTCAGGGTAAGGTAAATTCTCAAGTAGAGGGAAATTCTCAGGGTAAGGTAAATTCTCAAGTAGAGGGAAATTCTCAGGTAATAGTAAATTCTCAGGTAATAGTTGATTCTCAGGTAATAAATTCTCAGGGTAAGGTAAATTCTCAAGTAGAGGTAAATTCTCCACTGACCAACGGGGAGCACAAGGTAAATTCCCAGGTAATGCCACCTTCTTACCTGCATAATCAGCTGCTCCAGGTAAATTGCCAGGTGAAGGTATATTTTCAGGTAAAGGTGAATTCCCTGGTAGAGACGTGTCTTCAATCTCACAATCAGCCACAGCAGCTAAACTCACAGCGGGAATCACAACAAAATAACAGTGAACCATAATTTGAGGCATGCAAGACAGTCACTGAAGACACAATTGATAATCCCACTATGCAAAAATGTCTACCCCAGTGAACATCAGGTGTCTTCTTAATCCATTTTACCCCAATTAAACATTCATAGTCTCTACCCCCATTGATCCTGGATTGTGAACTGAAGGGCAAAAACTCGTCTTCTTCTCCTGACGTGTTCTATGGGGCTAGTTACACTGTGAGACCACGGCCTCGAGAGTCCCGCCAGTGGTAGTTGCTTTCAGTTGTTTTACGTTTGTCATTCTGTCACCCGGGTGGGGATTAGATCCTGTCAAATTGCCCCAACTTCTGCAGGAAGGTCTGTGTACACTTGAGGTTTTACCCCAATGTATCCCGCTGTACCCCAGTGATACAAAGATGATACTCCAGTGTACTTACTCCACTTTTACCCTAGTTATACCCGAGTGGCTGCTTACTATTTAGGAGATAGTCAAGCATTTACTATTTAGAGGATCTACTATTTGGAATTTATCCTTTAGAATTTAAGATTTACCATTTTGACATTATCACTTAGGATTTAGCATTTAAAATTTACTGGTTAGAGAATTTGATATTTACATGAATAACAATCATTACATTTTATCATTTAGAATTTAGGATTTACCTTTTGGGGGGACAGTTGAAATAAATAACAGGAAACACAACTTTTAACGGGAGCCCTTAAATTCACAGGTACATAGTGACTCGTGGATGCAACAAACTCCCCTCTGAGACAGGTTACTATGAGCTGACGTGAGCTGAGGCTGGACCAAGAGGGTGAGAAGAAGCCGGGGCAATGGCGTACCAGGTGAAGCTAGTGCTGGCAGGACTGCTGGCAACCCTGCTCACCCTGGGGACCTACGAACACCTCTACAACCTGGAGCCCAACCGCTGTGAGATGACCTACATGTACCAGCGGCCGCACTTTATCGTGAGTGTCGGGGCGGGGTTGTCTAGGGGGGGTCTCTCTTCCTATCTTTGACTCTCACTTGCCCACTTGCCATCTCTTGTTTATCCTTTATATATTTCATCCACTCTTTTAGCTTTCCTCCTCTCCTTCTCCTTGAGTCGAACCCTTCTTCTTTTGACCTGTAACGCTTTGTATCGCTTCTTAGGTCCTCCTCCTCTCGGTCCTCTTTTCTTCTTTGGACCTAATCTCTGGTGAGGTCACTAGTCAGGTCAGTAGCTTGGAGGGTGAGTACAATAGTCTGGTCAGGGAGATTAAACTAGGGCAGCAACAGTTTATACCTCACAGGGAAGTCAGGTCAACCCGCGATGGATGACAGACAGGCTAAAAACTGAAATAGGAAGGAAAAGAGGATTATATGTTAGAATCGAGGGGGGGAATCTCACCTTAGGGACAGTTACATCAATTTAGCCAGATCAGTTAATGGTGCTGTATAACTTAACTTTCCTCACTGCAATACACTATCGCACTATTCTTTTCAGTTTGTTGCTTGAATCACCTATTGTCAATGCTTTTCCTTGCACATATTCAAGCATTTGTATTTTTTTTCCCAGCACTGCATCGGGAATACTTATGTTAGCTTTATAATTCTTCTATCTGTTTCCTTTTTGTCTCCATACCATGCAGCGAGTAGCGGGCTTTTTTTTTATTTTATTATTATTGTTTCCTTTTTTTGTGTGCCCTTGAGCTGTCTCCTTTTGCTGTAAAAAAAAAAAAAAAGATTGCTCCGTTGTCCTCCTACCTGTTTAATCCACCCTTCACATCATCCCTCCCACAGCCTATAGAACTCCCAGCTGAGGTGGCGCAACGGTTCCCCCTGTATGGCCTGTACGTGTATGGGGAGGGCGACTCGGTAGAGAACCTGGAGAAAAAGATCTACTCTGGCGTTCCTGTGCTCTTCGTCCCTGGCAACGGCGGCTCCCACAAGCAGGGTGAGCATATGGCAGGGTTGTTTGGACCATGGCTGATTTGACCCTAGTGACCATTGTTAACCCGGTAGCAACAGGGATCATGTTTCTTAATGGTCCCTCTAAGCGAGAAAAATGAGAAAAAATCAACACTCTCACAAACCATTTCATAATATATATCGAAGCATTTGTGATCAGTTTATGTATCATCTATTTTAGGGGGTTTATATCATGGCACAAATTTGGCCCGTCGCTGGTACCGGGTTAAGTTATACCACATGATGCATTCAGTTTATGTGTCATCTATTTTGGGGGGTTTATATCATGGCACAAATTTGGTCCGTCGCTGCTACTGGGTTAAGTTATACCACATGATGCATTCAGTTTATGTATCATCTATTTTAGGGGGTTTATATCATGGCACAAATTTGGCCCGTCGCTGGTACGGGGTTAAGTTATACCACATGATGCATTCAGTTTATGTGTCATCTATTTTGGGGGGTTTATATCATGGCACAAATTTGGCCCGTCGCTGCTACCGGGTTAAGTTAGACCACATGATGCATTATATTCACACTATTTTAACATGTCTGGTTACTGATCTTGTCTTGCTATGTTGCTAGTCTAGTTTTGGTTACTTTAGGTTGATCATAAGTTTGGATTTTTATCTCTTTCATCTCCTCCCCCTTTTTATTCTTCTACTTTTACTGTCCTGTCTCCCTTATTTTTTTTTTTTTATCCATGTCTAATCATTGAGGGGTCTCTGTTTGGGTCTATATCATAGTTGCCAGATTATCGTACTCAGAGCCTCGTATTTACTGATTTCTAGCCCATAACTGTTATCAAGAAACACCAATAATTAACCATTTTAACGATAACTATATATGAAGGCAGTTATTGGGGTCGAGGAGGCAGTTTTGGGGTCAGGAATCGGCAAACAGGAGGCTGAGTACAACAATCTGGCAATGTTGGTCTATATAATTTTTTTTTCATTTTCCCCTGATGCCTTTTCATTGAGCAGGGTAATAATAATAATAGTAACAATAACCCCAATGCTAATCTCCCCACCTCGTTCCCTTCCATCAGTGCGGTCGCTGGCATCCGTCGCATACCGCAAGTCTTTCGAGGATGGGATCAACTTCCACTTCAACTTCTTCACTGTGGACCTGAACGAGGAGCTGGCAGCGCTGTACGGCCCGGTCCTGGAGCAACAGACGGAATTTGTGGCCATTGTCGTGAAGCACATCCTGGGGCTGTACGCGGAGCAGAAGGGCGGCAGCAAGAAGCCAGAGAGTGTGATCCTGGTGGGCCACTCCATGGTGAGTAAGGCCTGTACTTGTATTTTTAAACGTCTCAGCGGCTCAGTTCACCTGTTTCAAAAGCCTCTTGTCGAAGTTCCTGGGATTTTCATGGACTGTTTTGCGATTCTAGTGATAGTTTTACATGGCATCTACACCTTGGACGAAAAAACACACATGAAAACCTGATTAGATACCTGGATAGTTAGATTTAATTAGGTTGGTTTGCGATGATGCCGCCAATCCATCCATGTTTAAAAAGCCTCTCATAGAATTTGCAGGGATTTTCATGGACTGTTTTGCGATTCTAGTGATAGTTTTACATGACATCTACATCTTGGATAAAAAAAAACACCCATGAAAACCTGATTAGATACCTGGATAGTTAGATTTAATTAGATTGGTTTGCGATGATGCCAATCCATCCATGTTTAAAAAGCCTCTCATAGAATTTGCTGGGATTTTCATGGACTCGTTTTATGATTCTTAGTTTTACACGACATATAGACCTTGGACAGGATAAAAACACCCATAAAAATCTGGCTACATAGTTAGTTAGATTTAAATATAGGTTGGTTTTCTTATGATGCCAATCCATCCATGTTTGAAAAGCCTCTTGTAAAAGTTGCTGGGATTTTCATGGACTGTTTTACGATTTTAGTGATAATTCTACACGACATATACGCCTTGAACGAAAAAACACCCATGAACACCTGATTACTAAGTTAGATTTAATTAGGTTGGTTTACAATGATTCTAATCAATCCATGTTTGAAAAGCCTCTCATAGAAGTTCCTGGGATTTTCATGGACTGTTTTGTGACCCTAGTGATTATTTTACACAATCTTTACACCTTGAATGGAAAAAAAACACCCATGAAAATCTGGCTACAGAGTTAGTTAGATTTTAAAATAGGTTGGTGTACAATGATTCTAATCCATCCGTATTTAAAAAGCCTCACATTGAAGTTACTGGGATTTTCATTGACTGTTTTGCGATTCTAGTGATAGTTTTACATGACATTTACACCTTGGACGGAAAAAAACACCCATGAAAACCCAGTTAGATCATTAGTTAGGGTAAATTTATTTGGTTTACGGTGATACTGATCCGAGCCAATCCTTCTTCAGGGCGGCATGGTGGCGCGGGCCGTCTACACCACCAAGCTCGTGACGTCCGCCATGGCTCCTCTCATCATCACTCAGGCCACACCACACACCCGCCCCGTCCTCGTCCTCGACCCTCACATCGAACACTTCTATGAAAAGGTGGGTTGGCGCAGGTGTGTGTGTTGCTGTACTCGTTGGCAAGGTCGGTTTGGTGATAGGTGATGTCTTTAACCAGTCAGTCAATTATATGAGTTAAATTAATCAACCAATCCCTTCCCCTCCCACAGTTTTCTGGTAATATAACACACCCCAAATCAGTCAGTCAGTCAGTCAGTTAGTCAGTCAGTCAGTCCATCAGTCAGTCAGTCAGTCAGTCAGTCCATCAGTCAGTCAGTCAGTCAGTCAATCAGTTAGTCAGTCAGTCAGTCAGTTAATCACCCAATCAAGCTGTCAGTCAACCAATCCTCTTCCCTTCCATTGTATTTGTGACACCATAACTTCATACCCCAATCAATCAATCACTTCTCCCCCGCAGGTCAATGTGTTCTGGATCATGGAGCGGCAGTTTGACCTGAAGGACGTGGTGCTGGTGACGGTGGGCGGCGGGCGGAACGACATCCAGGTCCCCACGTCACACACCAACACCCCCCTCGCAGACCTGGCCACAACTACCGCCGACGTAAGGCTAACCTAACCTAACTAAACCCAACAAAATCAGTTCTAGCCTTACCTAACCTATCTATCTATATCTGTATCTCTTGACGCCCTGCTTCCTTGCCTCCTCCCTCTCAGCACACTCAATCCTACTACTTCCAACTCACTCACTCTATTGATCTATGTAAGGCCCTAACTTAACTAAACCCAACAAAATCAGTTCTATCCTTACCTAACCTATCTATCTATATCTATATCTCTGACGCCCTGCTTCCTCGCCTCCTCCCTGTCAGCACACTCAATCCTGCTACTTCCAACTCTCTCACTCCAATACTCACTCACTCTATTGATCTATGTAAGGCCCAACGTAACCTAACTTAACCCAACAAAATCAATTCTAGCCTTACCTAACCTATCTATCTATATCTATATCTCTTGACGCCCTGCTTCCTTGCCTCCTCCCTCTCAGCACACTCAATCCTGCTACTTCCAACTTTCTCGCTCCAATACTCACCTTCAGGATATCAGGACACCTCTCCCAAAATTGACCTCCCTTTCGGCCACCTCTTTTGATTCTTTTTATAGGAGCAGCGAGTAGCGGGCTTTTTTTATATTATTGTTTCCTTTTTTTGTGCCCTTGAGTTGTCTCCTTTGTTGTAAAAAAGAAAAACTTAATGATCCGCTTCCCCTGACACCCCCTCCCTCATTCCTTCCCTCATACACTCTCTTCACGAATTCATTCTCCCCTATTCTCCTCACGAGCCCAACCCATCTCAGCACACCGTGTTTCACCCACTCCACAGTCCACGCCTTTCACTGTCACACCCGTACCAAACCGCTCATACACACTTTCATTACTTTCTCCATCCCATCCTGACACACCACATGCACCTATTATAGAACTCATTTCCACTGCATGTATTCTCGATTGCTATGCTTCATTCCATCTCCACGTCCACTAGTTTGGCTTTTTACTTCCATTGGGGTTAGTTAGAAGTGTTGGATTTCCTCAGTGTAAAGTCAACATACTACAAACTCATTCATAAAAAGGCATACTATAAAAAATCAACAAACCGTGCCTTGAAAAACGGGTCAAAAGGGAGAAATTAAACACAGTATTGTTGATGGAGTCTAATACGATGTTTGAAAAGTCAGGCATTCATCTCTGTTGGTTGTGTGTTCGTTTGTTCATAAGTGACTTAATACTCCAATCAATTAATCATATTTTTTTTTTTTTTTTTTACAAGTTTTTTTCCTCTAAGTTCATTCTGCAGTTTTCTTTTGTCCATTAGTTCTTTCCTTTTAATCATTAGTTTTTCCTTTCTTTCATTTTTTCATACACCAATCAATCAATTCTTTCTTTAGCTTACAAGTTCTTATCTCTAAGTTCGTTCATTTTTCTTTTCTTCGTTAGTTCTTTCTCTTTTTTTTCTCCTCTCGTTTCCTATCTTCGTCTTTTTCTGCATGTGGTAAATGTGTGTGTTTGTGTGTGCGTTACAGATACCCTCGTGCTGGTTGACGGCGGACCACCAGGCTGTAGTGTGGTGCTGGCAGCTGGTGATGGCTACAATGCGGGCGCTCTTTGACTGCGTGGACCCGGCAACTCTCCAGCTCACCACCAACAGGACGCAGATGATTGACGTGTTTGACTTCCACTTGTCCAAGGTTAGTGCAAGGCTTAGGGTAGGAGTGTCATGTTCTGTTAATGGAAAGGAAGGGAAAGTTTAGCAGTTTTGATCTTCTTTGAATGGAATATCGGACGTGTTTTCTTCTTTTGTTTGATCATTAGTATTTCCTTTCTTTTGTTTGTTCGTAAGTGTGCCGTGACTTCATACTCCAATCAGTTAATCATTCTTCTTTCTTTTGCTTACAAGTTCTTTCCTCTTAAGTTCATTCATTTTTCTTTTCTTTGTTGGTTCTTTCTTTTTTCTCCTCTCGTTCCCTTTCTTTGTCTTTTCTTCGTACATTCTTTCTCTCGTCCTTCCTTTTGTTCCCTTAATTATTCCTTCTTTCCTTTATTCATGCGTTCTTTCTCTTCTTTTCTCTTGTTTCCTTTGTTCTTCCTTCTTTCCTTTCTTCATGCACTCTTTCTCTTCCTTTCTCTCATTTCTGTTATTCTTCCTTCCTTCCTTTATTCATCAGTTCTTTCTCTCTTCTCTCCTTTGCTCATACGCTCTCCCTGCCTTCCATTATCTGTAACCTCTCCATTGTTCTTCCTTCATTCCTTTTATTCATCAGTTCTTTCTTTCTTCTCTCCTCTGTTCATACGCTCTCCCTGCCTTCCATTGTCCGTAACCTCTCCCTTCTCTCCCCTTCACAGCGCATCACAGGCAAGAGGTACAAGCAAGCCTTCTACCCTGACACCATACAACTGGAGCCCGAAGCAACATGGACAGAGGTGACTAAGCGCCAGTTCACCCATGTTGCCGTCACCACACCACGCCGCAGCTACCTGGCCATCCCCCTGCGCCCCGGCCACCCCCAGCACCACCACGCCACCATCATCGCCAACAACCTCGACAACAAGAACTGGGTCGTCGCCTGCACCGCCTCCGCCACGCCGCAGAAGGGAGGACAGCCGTGGTGAGACTGTGGTGGTCTGTTCTTGTTTACATTGTTTCAGTTGTTTGTTCTTTAACCCGGTAGCAGCAGGGATCGTGTTTCTTAATGGTCCCTCCAAGCGAGAAAAATGAGAAAAAATCACCCCTCATAATATATATCGAAGCATTTGTGATCAGATTATGTATCATCTATTTTGGGGGAGCTTATATCATGGCACAAATTTGGCCCGTCGCTGCTACCAGGTTAAGATTTGATTCTCTTCCCTTATGCCTCCTAACTTGTTCTTGTTTTATTCATATATGGTTTGTTAGATAATGTTTTAATTTTGATTCTCTTAACTTCTATCTATTTCTTTATCTCCGACGCCCTGCTCCCTCGCTGGAACTTTCCTCCTGGGGGTGGCTGCAGCAGAAGTGTCTCCATTTCTCCCTGTTCTGACACTCCCTCTCAGCACAGCACACTCAATCCTGACTCCAACTCTGACATCACACCCTTGCCCTTCTACTTTTCCTCTTTCCCTGCCTCAGCTACCCTTGAAAGACATCCCTCCTTACCAGCACATAAGTACAGTACTGTCTCCAAGGGTGCGATAAATAGGTTGACATTGTGGGTCGCAAACGTTGAAATCGCAAGCTTTGAACCATTATTCTTATGGGGAAAATTGAAAACCGTCGACATCTTGCTCTTGCCCACCGCTGCGTCTCACGGCCAATGGCAAGGCCCAAGGGGTGGGTAAGAGCGAGAATGGGAGTCAAGACCACAACAAGGTGTGAAAAAACCTGGCTTTAACAGACTTTTCCTTTTCCTTTCGGGTCATATTGCAATTTCAGTTTTCAATAAAAGTCCAATTTTCGGGGTCCCTATCGCAAACTTGAAACTTGCAATCCTGGAGACAGTACTGTACTCCTGACTCTGACTCCAACTCTGACATCCCACCCCTGCCCTTAACCTCTTCTTCCTGACCTAACCCCCTACCCCCTTGCCCCCTACGCTGACATCCCACCCCTGCACTTAACCTCTTCTTCCTGACCTAACCCCCTACTCCCTTGCCCCCTACGCTGACATCCCACCCCTGCACTTAACCTCTTCTTCCTAACCTAACCCCCTACCCCCTTGCCCCCAACGCTGACATCCCACCCCTGCAGTTAACCTCTTCTTCCTGACCTAACCCCCTACTCCCTTGCCCCCTACGCTGACATCACACCCCTGCATTCAACCTTCTCTTCCTCACCTAACCCCCTACTCCCTTGCCCAAACTCTGACTTCACACCCCTGCACTGACCTATCCCTAACCTAACCCCCTACACCCCTTGCCCTCATAACGCCTGGTGTGTTCCCTCGACAGCTCCCTCGGCCTCAACCTGTCCTCCAGATCACAGAAGATGCTGGGCAAGATGAAGGCGGTGGAGGTGGACCTGGCCGAGCTCGGGGAGGCTGGCTATACCCATGTTGTTGTCATTATCCTGCCCTCTGATGAGAAGGTTCACACTCAACCCCTTGGTGGTGTCAGTATTTTGTGCATGCCTAGTTGTAGTGTAGAAGATATTTATTTTTATTTATTTTATTTTTTACCCTCTGTTGTTGACCTCAGCTTTTTTTTTTTCTTTCTTTTTCATCACCTTGTATTGTGGAATTATTAGTAGCATTAGTAGTACAAGTAGTAGTAGTAGTAGTAGTAGATGTCAAGTAAGAGGTTTCAGTACTGGCTGTCTTATTTCATTGGTAGTAGTAGTAGTAGTAGTAGTAGTAGTAGTAGTAGTAGCAGTAGTAGTAGTAGTAGTAGCAGATGCCAATGTTCAAATACTGGCTGGACTATTTCAGTATTATTATCACTATTATTATTATTATTAGTAGTAGTAGTAGTAATAGTAGTAGTAGTGGTATTTTCACCTCCATCATCCTCGTTCCATCCAGGTGGCCGTGGCAGTTGATGTCCACAGCCAGAATGGGCGTTACCGCTCCACCCACGTTCCCACCTTCTTCCGCTCCTTCGCCCAGACCCTCGTCGTGGACACCACCCCGCAGAAGGCGCTCTCCTACAACGTGACACTCAACGGCTTCTCCGACGGCTGGCAGTCCCTCAAACTGATTCTGAAACCACGCCAGAGCTGCCACACCCCAGAGGTCCCCATGGCCAGGCTCTACATCCCCTGGACTGGAAAAGTTTCCTTCCTACAGAACAGGTGGGTGGAAGGGGTATAGATATGGTATTGTGGTATGAATCAACAAAGAATGACCTCACACTGTTATATAGAAAGTTTCATTAGTAAGGAAGCATATATGAATTATTTGAGTCAAGACCAATAGTAACTGTTTGGGGTTTTGTCAGGTTAGGTTAGGTTAAGTTTAGGGTATCTTTAAACACATGATAGCCAGGACCTTATGGTATAAATCAACAAAGAATGACCTCACTTTGTTGTATTGAAAGTCTCATTAGTAAGGAAGCATATATGAATTTTCTGAGCCAAGACCTATAGTAACAGTTTGTGGTTTTGTTAGGTTAAGTTTAGGGTATCTTCAGACACATGATAGCCAGCACCTTATGGTATAAATCAACAAAGAATGACCTCACTTTGTTGTATAGAAAGTCTCATTTGTAAGGAAACATATGTGAATTTTCTGAGTTAAGACCTATAGTAACTGTTTGGGGTTTTGTTAGGTTAGTTTAGGTTAAGTTTAGGGTATCTTCAAACATATGATAGCCAGCACCTTATGGTATAAATCAACAAAGAATGACCTCACTTTGTTGTATAGAAAGTCTCATTTGTAAGGAAACATATATGAGTTTTCTGAGTCAAGACCTATAGTAACTGTTTGGGGTTTTGTTAGGTTAGTTTAGGTTAAGTTTAGGGTATCTTCAAACATATGATAGCCAGCACCTTATGGTATAAATCAACAAAGAATGACCTCACTTTGTTGTATAGAAAGTCTCATAACTAAGGAAGCATTTATGAGTTTTCTGAGTCAAGACCTATAGTAACTGTTTGGAGTTTTGTTAGGTTAGGTTAGGTAAAGTTTAGGGTATCTTCAAACACATGATTGCCATCACCTTATGGTATAAATCAACAAAGAATGACCTCACTTTGTTGTATAGAAAGTCTCATAACTAAGGAAGCATATATGAGTTTTCTGAGTCAAGACCTATAGTAACTGTTTGGGTTTTTGTTAGGTTAGGTTAGGTTAAGTTTAGGGTATCTTCAAACACATGATAGGCAGGACCTTATGGTATAAATCAACAAAGAATGACCTCACTTTGTTGTATAGAAAGTCTCATAACTAAGGAACTATATATGAGTTTTCTGAGTCAAGACCTGTAGTAACTGTTTGGGGTTTTGTTAGGTTAGGTTAGGTTAAGTTTAGGGTATCTTCAAACACATGATAGCCAGCACCTTATGGTATAAATCAACAAAGAATGACCTCACTTTGTTGTATAGAAAGTCTCATAACTAAGGAAGCATATATGAGTTTTCTGAGTCAAGACCTATAGTAACTGTTTGGAGTTTTGTTAGGTTAGGTTAGGTTAAGTTTAGGGTATCTTCAAACACATGATAGCCAGCACCTTATGGTATAAATCAACAAAGAAGATCCTCACTTTGTTATATAGAAAGTCTCATTAGTAAGGAACCATATATGAATTTTCTGAGTCAAGACCTATAGTAACTGTTTGGGGTTTTGTTAGGTTAGGTTAGGTTAAGTTTAGGGTATCTTCAAACACATGATAGCCAGCACCTTATGGTATAAATCAACAAAGAATGACCTCACTTTGTTTTATAGAAAGTCTCATAACTAAGGAAGCATATATGAGTTTTCTGAGTCAAGACCTATAGTAACTGTTTGGAGTTTTGTTGGGTTAGGTTAGGTTAAGTTTAGGGTATCTTCAAACACATGATAGCCAGCACCTTATGGTATAAATCAACAAAGAATGACCTCACTTTGTTGTATAGAAAGTTTCATAACTAAGGAAGCATTTATGAGTTTTCGGAGTCAAGACCTATAGTAACTGTTTGGAGTTTTGTTAGGTTAGGTTAGGTTAAGTTTAGGGTATCTTCAAACACATGATAGCCAGCACCTTATGGTATAAATCAACAAAGAATGACCTCACTTTGTTGTATAGAAAGTCTCATAACTAAGGAAGCATATATGAGTTTTCTGAGTCAAGACCTATAGTAACTGTTTGGAGTTTTGTTTGGTTAGGTTAGGTTAAGTTTAGGGTATCTTCAAACACATGATAGCCAGCACCTTATGGTATAAATCAACAAAGAATGACCTCACTTTGTTGTATAGAAAGTCTCATAACTAAGGAAGCATATATGAGTTTTCTGAGTCAAGACCTATTGTAACTGTTTGGGATTTAGATAGGTTAGGTTAAGTTTAGGGTATCTTTAAACACATGATAGCCAGGACCTTATGGTATAAATCAACAAAGAATGACCTCACTTTGTTGTATAGAAAGTCTCATTAGTAAGGAAGCATATATGAGTTTTCTGAGTCAAGACCTATAGTAACAGTTTGGGGTTTTGTTAGGTTAAGTTTAGGGTATCTTCAAACACATGATAGCCAGCACCTTATGGCATAAATCAACAAAGAATGACCTCACTTTGTTGTATAGAAAGTCTCATTAGTAAGGAAGCATATATGAATTTTCTGAGTCAAGACCTATAGTAACTGTTTGGGGTTTTGTTATGATAGGTTAGGTTAAGTTTAGGGTATCTTCAAACACATGATAGCCAGCACCTTATGGTATAAATCAACAAAGAAGAGCCTCACTTTGTTATATAGAAAGTCTCATTAGTAAGGAAGCATATATGAGTTTTTTGAGTCAAGACCTATAGTAACTGTTTGGGGTTTTGTTAGGTTAGGTTAGGTTAAGTTTAGGGTATCTTCAAACACATGTTTGCTGGCACCTTATGATATAAATCATCAAAGAATGACCTCACTTTGTTGTATAGAAAGTCTCATAACTAAGGAAGCATATATGAGTTTTCTGAGTCAAGACCTATAGTAACTGTTTGGGGTTTTGTTAGGTTAGGTTAGGTTAAGTTTAGGGTATCTTCAAACACATGATAGCCAGCACCTTATGGTATAAATCAGCAAAGAATGACCTCACTTTGTTGTATAGAAAGTCTCATAACTAAGGAAGCATATATGAGTTTTCTGAGTCAAGACCTATAGTAACTGTTTGGGATTTAGATAGGTTAGGTTAAGTTTAGGGTATCTTTAAACACATGATAGCCAGGACCTTATGGTATAAATCAACAAAGAATGACCTCACTTTGCTGTATAGAAAGTCTCATTAGTAAGGAAGCATATATGAATTTTCTGAGTCAAGACCTATAGTAACAGTTTGGGGTTTTGTTAGGTTAAGTTTAGGGTATCTTCAAACACATGATAGCTAGCACCTTATGGTATAAATCAACAAAGAATGACCTCACTTTGTTGTATAGAAAGTCTCATTAGTAAGGAAGCATATATGAATTTTCTGAGTCAAGACCTATAGTAACTGTTTGGGGTTTTGTTATGATAGGTTAGGTTAAGTTTAGGGTATCTTCAAACACATGATAGCCAGCACCTTATGGTATAAATCAACAAAGGAGATCCTCACTTTGTTATATAGAAAGTCTCATTAGTAAGGAAGCATATATGAGTTTTCTGAGTTAAGACCCATAGTAACTGTTTGGGGTTTTGTTAGGTTAGTTTAGGTTAAGTTTAGGGTATCTTCAAACATATGATAGCCAGCACCTTATGGTATAAATCAACAAAGAATGACCTCACTTTGTTGTATAGAAAGTCTCATTTGTAAGGAAACATATATGAGTTTTCTGAGTCAAGACCTATAGTAACTGTTTTGGGTTTTGTTAGGTTAGGTTAGGTTAAGTTTAGGGTATCTTCAAACACATGATAGCCTGCACCTTATGGTATAAATCAACAAAGAATGACCTCACTTTGTTGTATAGAAAGTCTCATAACTAAGGAAGCATATATGAGTTTTCTGAGTCAAGACCTATAGTAACTGTTTTGGGTTTTGTTAGGTTAGGTTAGGTTAAGTTTAGGGTATCTTCAAACACATGATAGCCAGCACCTTATGGTATAAATCAACAAAGAATGACCTCACTTTGTTGTATAGAAAGTCTGATTTGTAAGGAAACATATATGAATTTTCTGAGTTAAGACCTATAGTAACTGGGGTTTTGTTAGGATAAGTTAGGTTAAGTTTAGGGTATCTTCAAACACATGATAGCCAGCACCTTATGGTATAAATCAACATAGAATGACCTCAGTTTGTTGTATAGGAAGTCTCATTCATAAGGAAGAATATATGAATTTTCTGAGTCAAGACCTTTAGTAACTGTTTGGGGTTTTGTTAGGTTAGGTTAAGTTTAGGTTATCATCAAACACATGATAGCCAGCACCTTATGGTATAAATCAACAAAGAATGACCTCACTTTGTTGTATATAAAGTCTCATAACTAAGGAAGCATATATGAGTTTTCTGAGTCAAGACCTATAGTAACTGTTTGGGGTTTTGTTAGGGTAGGTTAGGTTAAGTTTAGGGTATCTTCAAACACATGATAGCCAGCACCTTGTGGTATAAATCAACAAAGAATGACCTCACTTTGTTGTATAGAAAGTCTCATAACTAAGGAAGCATATATGAGTTTTCTGAGTCAAGACCTATAGTAACTGTTTGGGGTTTTGTTGGGTTAGGTTAGGTTAAGTTTAGGGTATCTTCAAACACATGATAGCCAGCACCTTATGGTATAAATCAACAAAGAATGACCTCACTTTGTTGTATAGAAAGTCTCATAACTAAGGAAGCATATATGAGTTTTCTGAGTCAAGACCTATAGTAACTGTTTGGGGTTTTGTTAGGTTAGGTTAAGTTAAGTTTAGGGTATCTTCAAACACATGATAGCCAACACCTTATGGTATAAATCAACAAAGAATGACCTCACTTTGTTGTATAGAAATTTTCATAACTAAGGAAGCATATATGAGTTTTCTGAGTCAAGACCTATAGCAACTGTTTGAAGTTTCGTTAGGTTAGGTTAGGTTAAGTGTAGGGTATCTTCAGACACATGATAGCCAGGACCTTATGGTATAAATCAACAAAGAATGACCTCACTTTGTTGTATAGAAAGTCTCATAACTAAGGAAGCATATATGAGTTTTCTGAGTCAAGACCTATAGTAACTGTTTGGGGTTTTGTTAGGTTAGGTTAAGTTTAGGGTATCTTCAAACACATGATAGCCAGGACCTTATGGTATAAATCAACAAAGAATGACCTCACTTTGTTGTATAGAAAGTCTCAAAACTAAGGAAGCATATATGAGTTTTCTGAGTCAAGACCTATAGTAACTGTTTGGGGTTTTGTTAGGTTAGGTTAGGTTAAGTTTAGGGTATCTTCAAACACATGATAGCCAGCACCTTATGGTATAAATCAGCAAAGAATGACCTCACTTTGTTGTATAGAAAGTCTCATAACTAAGGAAGCATATATGAGTTTTCTGAGTCAAGACCTATAGTAACTGTTTGGAGTTTTGTTTGGTTAGGTTAGGTTAAGTTTAGGGTATCTTCAAACACATGATAGCCAGCACCTTATGGTATAAATCAACAAAGAATGACCTCACTTTGTTGTATAGAAAGTCTCATAACTAAGGAAGCATATATGAGTTTTCTGAGTCAAGACCTATAGTAACTGTTTGGGGTTTTGTTAGGTTAGGTTAGGTTAAGTTTAGGGTATCTTCAAACACATGATAGCCAGCACCTTATGGTATAAATCAACAAAGAATGACCTCACTTTGTTGTATAGAAAGTCTCATAACTAAGGAAGCATATATGAGTTTTCTGAGTCAAGACCTATAGTAACTGTTTGGGGTTTTGTTAGGTTAGGTTAGGTTAAGTTTAGGGTATCTTCAAACACATGATAGCCAGCACCTTATGGTATAAATCAGCAAAGAATGACCTCACTTTGTTGTATAGAAAGTCTCATAACTAAGGAAGCATATATGAGTTTTCTGAGTCAAGACCTATAGTAACTGTTTGGAGTTTTGTTTGGTTAGGTTAGGTTAAGTTTAGGGTATCTTCAAACACATGATAGCCAGCACCTTATGGTATAAATCAACAAAGAATGACCTCACTTTGTTGTATAGAAAGTCTCATAACTAAGGAAGCATATATGAGTTTTCTGAGTCAAGACCTATAGTAACTGTTTGGGGTTTTGTTAGGTTAGGTTAGGTTAAGTTTAGGGTATCTTCAAACACATGATAGCCAGCACCTTATGGTATAAATCAACAAAGAATGACCTCACTTTGTTGTATAGAAAGTCTCATAACTAAGGAAGCATATATGAGTTTTCTGAGTCAAGACCTATAGTAACTGTTTGGGGTTTTGTTAGGTTAGGTTAGGTTAAGTTTAGGGTATCTTCAAACACATGATAGCCAGCACCTTATGGTATAAATCAACAAAGAATGACCTCACTTTGTTGTATAGAAAGTCTCATAACTAAGGAAGCATATATGAGTTTTCTGAGTCAAGACCTATAGTAACTGTTTGGAGTTTTGTTTGGTTAGGTTAGGTTAAGTTTAGGGTATCTTCAAACACATGATAGCCAGCACCTTATGGTATAAATCAACAAAGAATGACCTCACTTTGTTGTATAGAAAGTCTCATAACTAAGGAAGCATATATGAGTTTTCTGAGTCAAGACCTATAGTAACTGTTTGGGGTTTTGTTAAGTTAAGTTTAGGGTATCTTCAAACACTTGATAGCCAGAACCTTATGTTATAAATCAACAAAGAATGACCTCACTTTGTTGAATAGAAAGTCTCATTACTAAGGCACCAATTTTTATTATATATATATTCTGTGTATGGGAGTTTAATTTTTTATTTGTTTTATCAATTATTTTATTTCGTTTGTCTTTTCCTTATTTTAGTGTGGGCTCTTATGTTCTGTAATAGCTGTAATGTTTTCCTCATCCCGTCACAGTGGCCCGGGCGTCTCCTACACCGCTGAACTGGACGTCCCGGACCTGTCTGACAACACCACGTTGGCGCCCAGTGTACAGTTCACCCTCAACCCTGAGTGCACATACTCCATCCTGTGAGTGTGTGGTTGTTATTGGTGGTGTTCAGGTAGTTGTCTGCACTGGTAATGATGTGATAGACTAGTGTGGTGTTGTTGCTGGTGTTGTTATTGGTAGTGTTCAGGTAGCTGTCTGCACTTGTAATGATGAGATAGAGAAACATTGAATTAACTGTTTTTTTTTTTTTCTTATTTTTTTTTTACAAGAAAGGAGACAGCTCAAGGGCACAAAAAAAGGAAAAACAATAACAAAAAAAAGCCCGCTATTCGCTGCTCCTAAAAAAATCCAAAGTATTTTCTATGGAAAGTAACGGAGTATGAGTGTGTACGTGTGTGTGCTGTACAGATCGCGTGTGAACTGGCACTGAGAGGCACTGATGAGTAAATCACTGATGCTATAGAGTTAACGTTGCCTACTAGAGGATTAAGAGTGCCTATATCCTGAACTAGCATTACCCACAGTTGTTGTTGTTGTTATTATTATTATTGTTCATTTCCAGTTCCTTTTTTTTGGGGGGGATGAGGAGGGGTGGGACAGCAGAGTGAGAGTAATGCTTTTTCTCCCCTTGCCTCGTCCAGCGTTCAGGGTGACTTTGTGGGAGTGTTCCGGCGCCTGGTGCTTGTCTACGGCTACCAGATCCCAACCTACATAGCCGTTCACCTCCTGCTCTCCCTCACGCGACAGCTGCGGGTGGGTGACGCATGCTTACTATACTGTGGGGGTGAAGGGTGAAATGCTAGAGTTTGTGCCAAGACTTGCTATGGATTGAAGTTTTTCCCTTTTTATGTGTTTATGTAGTAAGATATTTCATTACACTTAAGTTTCCCCTGATTGTCTAGCAAGTGTGTCTATGTTTGCAGGGTATTGGTGATGAAGGTCAGTGCCCCTCCCTCTTCACCTCGATGCTGTCCCTCACCCCCGTGGCCGTGGTTCCCTTCATCAAGATCGGCAGTATCTTCCTCAAGTGAGTGTTAAGCTGCCAGATGCAGTGAGAAGGTGTATGTGAGATTGTGAGATTGATTTTGGGGGTAGGGAGGGTTGTCTCAAACTGACTGTATCTTTTTATTCATTTCTACTCTGACATTACCTTTAAGAGGGATTATTAAACCTTTCAATGCTAAATCCTTGCAGCGAGGACTTGCATAACTTGCCGGTGGTGCTAAATTCTCGCTGCGAGCGCCAGTCGCACATGACTGATATTTTGACCAAATAGTTGTAAATTTTGCAGTTGGCAATACTACCCTGCCAGCACCCCATCAAGACTCAGTTACCTCAAAATGGCTGGCCGTCGCGCACGCATAAATGTACGTCTTCACAGGCAACACCCCACGAACATGCCTGTGCGTTCGCAGGAGAGGCTTACATAACCGAATCTTATAGATCTCGGCCTCCGCTTTCCAATGGTGTTTTTGTTTTTTATCTGTGATGAATAGTTTGGTAGTTTTTGAGATACAGCAGTTAAAAGAGACCCCCCTTCCCCAGCTGGGCTGCCCGAGTGCGCCTGGGGGGATAGTCTCACTGTGAGTGATTAGCAATGAAAGGGTTAAGAGACACTATCACACAGGGCTCAAAAGTAAGAGAGAATTTAACAGTCACCCACAATGCTTGAGTCAGAGTGTAGGAAAATAATGTGTGTATTGGTGCACATATCACGTAGGTCCTGGTGATGTCTTCCAAAGTGCTGCATGAGGCTGTTGTTGGTATTACAAGACACTTTCGCAACTCACATCAGCTATTTCTAAAAGTCAAAAAGGGGATCAGTCAGGTTCTAATGAGTGTTCTTTAGGTTCATGGTACAGAAGAAAGGTCAAATTACAACCAAGGTCATAAAACTACTCCTGGAAATGCCCACAACTCTTACGAAAGCCTTGTCAAATATGTGGACAGTATTCATAGATGCTTCCTTCTCTAAGATCCACCATTTCTAAAGGTCAAAAGAGAGGTCAAACGCATTCCCATGAGTGTTTTTTAGGTTCATGGTACAGAAGAAAGGTCATAAAACTAATCCTGGAAAGGCCCACAACTCTTATGAAGGCCTTGTCAAATATTTGTACTCAAGCGACGAAATGTTTAAAAATATGGCCCTGTTGCTGAGACCAGTGGATGCCTCGTTACAGGAACATGGAGGTGGAGGACGACCTGAGCCTCCTGAGCACCCACGGGGAGGACCTGCCGCTGCTGCCCATCGTGCTGTTCCTGGGGTGCCTGCCGCTGAGCCTGCTCCTTGGGGCGGCCACCTGGGGCATGATACTACTGGCTGGGAAAGGCGCGCACTCCTTCATGATAAAGTAAGGGAACGGTGGTTAGGGAAAGAGGGGTGTTTGGGGTGTGGGAGAGGATGTGTGTGTTTCTAGGGTGTGAGAGAGGACATGTGTGTGTTGTTAGGGTGTGGGAGAGACATGTGTGTTTCTAGGGCATGTTAGAGGATGTGTGTGTTTCTTTAGGGTGTGGGGAGGATGTGGAAATGCTGGTTGGGGTGTAGAATGGTGTGTGGGAGTGGGTATGTGTTTGGTCGTAGTGGAATGTGTGTAGGAGTGTTTAAAGAATGTGTAAGTGTGTTTGGGTAGACTGTGGGTGTAGGAGGAGGGAGGTATTTGATGCTATTGATTTAGATTGTGTTCCGAGAGAGCCCAGGTTTGATTCCCGGGCAGAGTTGAAAAATTTGGGCGGCTTTTCCGATACCCTACGCCCCTGTTCACCCAGCAGTGAATGGGTACCAGGTATTATTCGGGGGTTGTTTCCCGTCTCCTGGGGTCTGTTCCCTTCTCCTATAATTCCTTCCCCTTCTGTCTCTCTCCAGCATATGACCACAGATGTTGCGCAGACTAAACGAAACTTTCCAAAACTTTTTCTAGATTATGTTTCATTGAGTGAGTGCATTTTAGATCTTTACTATCACTTCAGCTTTTACTACTACCACTGCTACAACTACTAATACTAATACTACCAATACTTCTACTACTACTACTTCTCCCTAATATCATATCAATTGAAACTGCGGGATGCCTGTTAATTCTCCTCTTCATTCCTGCCGCCCCCAGAGTGTTAGGCCGCACGCTGGGGGCTACGGACATGTTGGCGGACCTGGCAGTGATGGGGCTCTCAAAGGTGCCCGTCATCGTGGGCGTGTCGCTCATCTCCCTCGCCTACTCCACCTGTGGCACCCTGGCCCTCAGTCTGGCCCTCGTCTTCTATTTCCTGAAGGTGAGGGAGAGAGTTGAAGTTTGGTAGTGTTTGATGCTGTCCTCCCTCATGTCAACCATTTCCAAAGGCCCAAGAGAAGATCATTCGGTTTCTCATGAGTGGGTTTTATTCATTTATTTATTTATTTATTTTTTTTTTTTTCTTTTCTTTTTTTTTTCTTTTTTTTTTTCGGCCATAGTGCCAGTAGGCTTTCTTCAGGGGGCAGGTGGTCAGCTCAAGCCCATCGTGGCACAGGCAATTTTTATAGTGGCGCCAGTTATGCTCGGCTCATGCTGCCCCAACGGAACTCATTCTTGATTCACTGGACGGTTTCTTCTAGCGTCCGGGTTGATGTGTGGTCTTCTGGACAGCATGTGGGTAGTCTTAGGCCACTCGGCAGTGACAGAAAATCCCAGGGGGTAGTGTGGTGGTCGCTCTTGAGCTGCTTCCCCTGCTGTAAATATTAATCACTTGTGTTTCTGTGGTGTGTTCCAGGTGTCCAAGCAGTATGAGGAGTACATTGAGCGCTTGGCGGCGAGCTTTCTTCCCGGCCAGCCCAAGAGGGAGGCCAGCACGGCGCGGGCACTGAGCCGCGTACACTTCCACCTCACGCTGCTGATGCTGCTCGGCGTGGTCACCACCCTGCACCTGCCCACCCTCGTCATCTGGTCCAGGCTGCTCAGGTAAGGGTGGCAAAGGGGCTGTGTGGCTTCTTTCTTTCTTTCTTTCTTTATTATTATTATTTATTTATTTATTTATTTTTATTTATTTTTACATATTGATATTAACACATAACGTAGCCTAACCTAACCTGGCTGTGTCTTCGGTATGTTCTGTTTTCCTCATGTATATTGTGTAGCTGTGTGGCTTTTTTACTTATTTATTATTTATGTATTTATTTATTTTCTTTATTTTTTCTTTACACAATGATATTAAGACCTAATGTAGCCTAACCTAACCTGGCGGTGTCTTTAGTATGTTCTGTTTTTCCCCACATATTTTGTTCTTTTTCACTCTTGTATTCACACCTAACCTAACCTAACCTTTCTACTCATCCTTTTTTTTCTGCTAATATTCACACCTTGCCTAACCCAACCTGGCTGTGTCTTCTTTTCTTCTCTCATTCTTATTTAAAACTCACCTCTTTCTTCTGCCCCTCTTTCACAATGGCCAATGGCGCCGTAACATTTTCTTCCTATTTTTCTCACTCACCTCTCTCTTCCATTTCTCATTCTTTAATTAACACTCTCTCTTCCTTCTCTCTTTCACGCTTGCCATTATTCACACAGCTAAAGATTATGTATTTTGTTGTAACACTTTTTCCTTCTTTTCCCACTCACTTCCCTCTCTTCCATCTCTCATTCTTTAATTGACACTCTCTCTTCCTCCTCTCTTTCACACTTTCCATTATTCACACAGCTAAAGATTATGTATTTCGCTGTAACACTTTTTTCCTTCTTTTCTCACTCCCCTTTCTTCCATCTCTCATTACACTCTCTTTCCCTTCTCTCTCTCTCTCACACTGGTCATCATTCACACAGCTTAAAATTATGTATGGCGCTCTAATGCTTTATTTTCCCCTTCGTCCAGAACCAACAAACGGCTTCCTGACGACCCTTCGCTGGGTGTTGCCGTGGCCCTGCTCCTCGCCCTCTGCTTCCTGTGGCAGAAGAAAATGCCACAGCCCACCAAGTGAGTTTTTTTTGTATTTTCTCGCTCACACTTGCTCTCTTTCTCTCTCTCTCACTCTCTCTTTTTTCTCTCATGCACGGAGGGAAAGAGTTCTTATGTACATGTAATTTGTGCTTGTTTACATATGCTCATTTACATGCAAGTGAATTTTTTTATATGGTGATAGTGCTTGTTTGTGTGCAAGTGGTGTTTGTTTGTATGGAAGTGATATTTTTTTTCATGCAATATGAGCTTATATATGTGCAGAGTGCCTGGTGACAAACATTAGTGCTTGCTTTCTTGCTAATGGTTCTCGCTTACCTGCAAAGTGCTTCTTGACGTGCTAAAGCTGCTTCTCTGAAATTAAGCTTTTGACATGTAAATTTTTATGTATTTTATTGGTCACACTTGCTCTCTTTCTCTCTCTCTTGCTCTCTCTCCTTCTTTCTCTCTTGCACGAAAGGAAGGAGTTCTTATGTACATGCAATTTGTGCATATTAGTGCTGCTTATTCTTCTGTAAATGGTGCCCTTTATATGGAAATTATTATTTTTACATGCAAATAATGCTTGCTTCTCTACAAAGCATTTGTTTATCTGCAAGTGGTGCTTGCTTTGTGCTGCCAACTGACAAGTTTTTGCTGTTACCAAGTGGCCTAAAATCAGTCACACATCCAACATTTCGTCAGCCAAACTACAAGGACTAATTTCAGTGTGAGCAGCAGGGGGGCAGCACGGGCCAAGCTGTTGCATGGACCTTACAGTGTCATTACCAACCCACCTGCCCCACTAACAGGCTTGCACTCCCCACCAGCACACTGTAGGCATTCAGCACGATAGCCAACTACTGCTCTGGGCCAGGACACAGAAAGTAAATTATATTCTTGCCTTCCTCACCCACACACACTATAGGCATCCAGCAAGATAGCCAACTACTGCTCTGGGCCAGGACACAGAAAGTAAATTATATTCTTGCCTTCCTCACCCACACACACTGTAGGCATCCAGCAAGATAGCCAACCACTGCTCTGGGCCAGGACACAGAAAGTAAATTATATTCTTGCCTTCCTCACCCACACACACTATAGGCATCCAGCAAGATAGCCAACCACTGCTCTGGGCCAGGACACAGAAAGCACAGTAACACATTCAGACCTTCCTCCCACACACACTATAAGCATCAAGCAAGATAACCAACCACTGCTCTGGGCCAGGACACAGAAAGCACAGTAACACATTCTTGCCTTCCTCCCACACACACTATAGACATCAAGCAAGATAGCCAACCACTGCTCTGGGCCAGGACACAGAAAGTACAGTAACACATTCAGACCTTCCTCCCACACACACTATAGGCATCAAGCAAGATATCCTACCACTGCTCTGGGCCAGGACACAGAAAGCGCAGTAACACATTCAGACCTTCCTCCCACACACACTATAGGCATCAAGCAAGATATCCTACCACTGCTCTGGGCCAGGACACAGAAAGCACAGTAACACATTCAGACCTTCCTCCCACACACACTATAGGCATCAAGCAAGATAGCCAACCACTGCTCTGGGCCAGGACACAGAAAGCACAGTAACACATTCAGACCTTCCTCCCACACACACTATAGGCATCAAGCAAGATAGCCAACCACTGCTCTGGGCCAGGACACAGAAAGCACAGTAACACATTCTTGCCTTCCTCCCACACACACTATAGGCATCCAGCAAGATAGCCAACCACTGCTCTGGGTCAGGACACACACAAAAAAGTAACACATTCTCGCCTTCCCCACCCATGCAGGAGGTTCTACAAGCCCCTGTCGTACGTCATCCACGCCTTGGCAATTGTCGGGCTTCTGTTCGGCAGCGTCCACATCTACCGAGTCTCCTACCTAGTGGCGGCTACTCTGGCACTCCTCGCAGCCCACCAACTCCTGTCCCCCGAGGCACCCCAGGAACCCACCCCCTCCAGCACCCCCGACACGCCCACCCAGCCCTACATGGAGGACCTGGGCAGTGAGGACACGGATCAAGGGTTCTCGGGGCACTCCAAGGCCTCAACGCCAAGCAGTGATTTCTCCCAGTGACCTCCGACCTAGCCTAGCCTGACCTAACCTTACCCTCCACCGATGACCCCTTCAGAATAGAGGAAGAGGGAAGGGAGCGAGAGAGGAAGGAGGGAAAGAAGGAAAAGATGGAAGGAAACAAAAGAGGAGGAGGAAATGGAGAGAAAGAGAGAGAGGAAGCAGGAATGGTGAAGGGAGCAAAAAGGGAGGGAGGAAAAGAAGGAAAAGAAGGAAGGAAACAAGAGAGAAATAGAAGGAAAAGAAGGAAGGAAACGAGAGATAGAGAAGGAAAGAGGAAAAGAAGGAAGGAAACAAGAAGGGAAGGAAACAAGAGTGAAAGGGAGAGAAAGAAGGAAAGGAGAAAAAAATAGAAGGGAGGGAAAGAACCTATGACCTCAACTTGACCTCTCATGGTGCAGTCTCTCAGTAATCATGTGAGCCGTGACCTGAGCTAATGATCTTGACCTCGTATATTGCACCGTGTGAGGTCATCCAACGTACTTAAAATGCCTGCAATGTCTATATTTATTCATCTGTATATTCAGGGTTGTTGTGTTCAGATTCTGGGTACTGTAATTGTTCCATCTACTTCTTGTATTGTTCTTAGAGAGATTTATTTGGTTGTATTTTTGTTATGTATGTCCACTTAGTTTTTTTTTTAATTGAGGGGCTTATGTTATGTATTTACTAGGTAGTTTTGTTTATTTATTTTGCTTAGTTATATCGTTTTTGCGTGTTATTTCAAATTTATTTATTTTGGTTTTATTTTTGTTCTTTATTTCCACAGGTTTTTTTTTTTTATAATTGAGGGGCTTATGTTATGTATTTACTAGGTACTTTTGTTTATTTATATTGCTTAGTTTTATCATTTATGTGCGTTATTTCATATTTATTTATTTTGTTATATTTTTGTTCTTCATTTCCTCTTGTTTTTTTTTTATGTATATAATTGTGGGGCTTATTTTATGTATTTACTAGGTAGTTTTGTTTATTTATTTTGCTTAGTTATATCATTTTTGCGTGTTATTTCATATTTATTTATTTTGGTTTTATTTTTGTTCTTTATTTCCACAGTTTTTTTTTTTTATAATTGAGGGGATTATTTTATGTATTTACTAGGTACTTTTGTTTATTTATTTTGCTTAGTTATATCACTTATGCGCGTTATTTCATATTTATTTATTTGGTTTTATTTTTGTTCTTTATTTCCACTTAAATTTGTTTTTTATAATTGAGGGGCTTATGTTATGTATTTACTAGGTACTTTTGTTTATTTATATTGTTTAGTTATATCATTTTTGCGCGTTATTTCATAATTATTTACTTTGATTTTATTTTTGTTCTTTATTTCCACTTTGTTGTTGTTTTTGTTTTGTTTTTAATTGAGGGGCTTATGTTATGTATTTACTAGGTGCTTGTTTTAGATATACAGTTGTCCCTCAAATAGTACAGTTTTCAATAGTTCAGTTTCAGTTTTATACGGATTGTCATGGAAGATCTGTTAGGATTTTTAAATTTCTTGCTTGTCGGGAAATTTTAAAATCCTAAAAAATCTTCTTAGAAAATCCACATAAAACCAAAACCAAACTATTGGAAACCGTACTATTTGAGGATGACTGTCTTCACTTTTGTTTATTTATTTCGTTCAGTTTTATCATTTATGCGCATTATTTCATCTATACACTTCTTTTTCGTAGTTGATTTGATCCTTTCTGATTCCGTTGCTTCGCTCTTTCAAGTCTTTTTTATTTTCAGTTTTATTTTACGTAGCCTTTCATTTAGTCCATACAAAATTATCGCGTTATTTTTCCGCTTACGAGATGTTCCTATTTTCCCCGTTGCCAAGAGGTCGTACTGTGAGCTGTCGCAATCCCATCTGGTTCATCGGGTAATTCTCAAATGTTCTCCTAAGCACATCTTTTTTTTTTTAAGTAGGCAACTATATAGAGAGAGGCATTTTCAGAAGTACAGAACATTATCATATATATATAGAAGGGCATTACTTGGGGCATTTTGAGTAGCCATATAGGACAGTACCAATCAAAACTAGAACCTTTAACTCGGTAGGAGCGATGGGCCAGATTCGTGGCTTTACCATGTAGCAGTGACGGGCCAAATTTGTGGCTTCACCGTGTAGCAGCGACGGGCCAAATTTGTGGCTTTACCGTGTAGCAGCGACGGGCCAAATTTGTGCCATGATATAACCCCAAAAAATAGGTGATACATAAACTGATCACAAATGCGTTGATATATATTATGAAATGGTTTGTGTGAGTGATGATTTTTCTCATTTTTCTTGCTTAGAGGGACCTTTAAGAAACATGATCCCAGCTGCTACCAGGTTAATCCAACCCTAAATGGAACCAGAGTGGGATTGAATTTATATGAAGACAACTGAGGCGAGAAATCATATAGGAAAAGTTAAGAAGTGAAAGAAGGCTCAGGAAAATACTAAGAAAACTAGGAAGAAGGAGGAGAGGGAGGGAAGGATGGGAGAAAGATGATTAGGAAGGAAGGAGAGTAAGGAAAGAAGGAAGAAATAAAGGAGAGAGAGAAATAATAGAAAGAGAGGAAGAAGGGAGGGTAGAGGAAGAGAAGAGGAGAAAGAAAGCAGAAGAAAGGAAGGGAGAAAAGAAAGCAGTGAGGAATGAAAGGAAGGAAGGAGGGATGAAAAGAGGGAAGGGAAAAAGGAAGAAAGGTAGGAAGGAAAGAGAAGAAGAAAGGAAGGAGAGATAAAAAGAGGGAAGGGAATAAGGAAGGAAGGAGGGATGAAAAGAAGGAAGGGGAAATGGAAGGAGGGAGGGATGACTAGAGTAAAGGGAAAAAGAAAGGAAGGAAGGAAGGAGCTAGGGATGGAAAGAATGAAAGGAAAAAGAAAGTAGTGTAGGATTGAGTAAAGGAGGGAGGAAGGAAAAAAAGGAAAGGAAACAGTAGAAAAAAGGAACATAGGAAGAACAGCAAGCAATATATTTTAGCGGAAGCGATGTACATATCTTTGCTTAGACTAATCCATTCATGTACTTAACCCAGACCAGGAGAATGACCTAACTTAACCTTGTATTAGTTCTTATTATGTAGTGAAGCCTTTAGCATGCATAGAGGGTGCGGTAGGGAGGAGAGGGAGGGTGTGGTAAGTTGAGAGAGGAAGGTGTGGTAAAGATATGGTCAGATTTGTATGGAGGGTAAGGTAAGGAGAGGAAGGGGAAGGGGATGTGAGGGAGAGGTGTGGTGTAGGGAAGGGATGTGGTCAGTGGATAGATGTGGTAAGGATGTGGTTAAATTTGCATGGAGGGTAAGGTAAGAAGAGAAAGGGGAAGGGGGTGTGCGGGAGAGGTGTGGTGTAGTGGGTAGAGGAAGGTGTGGTAAGGATGTGGTCATGTCATACTTTTTTTTTGTGTGTGTGTGTGTGTGTGTGTGGAAGAACAAAAAAAAAAAGTTAAATGGGGTATGTGGTTGTGAACATACTAATTTATCCACCTTATTTATCCACTTTATTGATCCACGTTTTTGATCCACTTCATATTATTTCGTTATCGTATTTCATCGCCAAATTATTCCGTCGTCTTGTTCCTCTACCCTGTTCCTATCATCAAGTTCCGTTAGCGCTATCTTCTATTATCACATCATCAACTTCGAAACAAACCACCAAAGTCATTATTTTCTACTTTACACGAAATCGGAAAATAACTGTCATTGCCTCATTTGGCTTAAGATTTACGCAGAAATGAAAAGGCCAATCCTAGAACACTCGAACCTTAAATGATGGAGACAACTGTACGAAAATGGGCGTCACATGATGCGAAATTGATGTAGACAAAAACCTGGAAATCAATGAAAAGTTACTTAAGCGATTATATTATGAGGGTGATGATATGTTACCTGTTATTCTTTCCATCTAATTATCTTTATTTATTTATCAATGTCGCTGTTTTTGTAGGAGGCTCTGTCGTCAGTATATCCCTATTCTCCATTCCGCAAATCTGTTCTCCGCCACGATCTCCCATCCATCTCAACTCTCAATTTCTTATGTATTTAGAGATCTCAAGGTTTTATTTTGGCTAGTAGATAAAGCATTTTCCAGATCAATTCTCCATTCGATCAATCTCTTCTCACCCACGATCTCCCATCCATCTCAACTCTCTCAGTTTCTTATGTACTTAGAGATCTCAAGGTTTTATTTTGGCTAGTATATAAAGCATTTTCCAGATCAATTCTCCATTCTATCAATCTCTTCTCACCCACGATCTCCCATCCATCTCAACTCTACCAATTTCTTATGTATTTAGAGATCTCAAGGTTTTATTTTGGCTAGTGGATAAAGCATTTTCCGGATCAATTTTCCATTCTATCCATCTCTTCTCAACCATGATCTCCCATCCATCTCAACTCTACCAATTTCATATGTACTTAGAGATCTCAAGGTTTTATTTTGGCTAGTGGATAAAGCGTTTTCCTGATCAATTCTCCATTCGATCAATCTCTTCTCAACCACGATCTCCCATCCATCTCAACTCTCTCAGTTTCTTATGTATTTAGAGATCTCAAGGTTTTATTTTGGCTAGTAGATAAAGCATTTTCCAGATCAATTCTCCATTCGATCAATCTCTTCTCAACCACGATCTCCCATCTATCTCAACTCTACCAATTTCTTATGTATTTAGAGATCTCAAGGTTTTATTTTGGCTAGTGGATAAAGCGTTTTCCAGATCAATTCTCCATTCTATCAATCTCTTCTCACCCACGATCTCCCATCCATCTCAACTCTACCAATTTCTTATGTATTTAGAGATCTCAAGGTTTTATTTTGGCTAGTGGATAAAGCATTTTCCAGATCAATTCTCCATTCAGTCAATCTCTTCTCACCCACGATCTCCCATCCATCTCAACTCTATCAATTTCTTATGTGTTTAGAGATCTCAAGGTTTTATTTTGGCTAGTGGATAAAGTGTTTTCCAGATCAATTCTCCATTCGATCAATCTCTTCTCACCCACGATCTCCCATCCATCTCAACTCTCTCAATTTCTTATGTATTTAGAGATCTCAAGGTTTTATTTTGGCTAGTAGATGAAGCATTTTCCTGATCAATTCTCCATTCTATCCATCTCTTCTCAACCATGATCTCCCATCCATCTCAACTCTCTCAATTTCTTATGTATTTAGAGATCTCGAGGTTTTATTTTGGCTAGTGGATAAAGCGTTTTCCAGATCAATTCTCCATTCTATCAATCTCTTCTCAACCACGATCTCCCATCCATCTCAACTCTACCAATTTCTTATGTGTTTTTAGATCTCAAGGTTTTATTTTGGCTAGTGGATAAAGCGTTTTCCAGATCAATTCTCCATTCGATCAATCTCTTCTCACCCACGATCTCCCATCCATCTCAACTCTACCAATTTCTTATGTATTTAGAGATCTCAAGGTTTTATTTTGGCTAGTAGATGAAGCATTTTCCTGATCAATTCTCCATTCTATCAATCTCTTCTCAACCACGATCTCCCATCTATCTCAACTCTACCAATTTCTTATGTATTTAGAGATCTCAAGGTTTTATTTCGATCAATTCTCCATTCGATCAATCTCTTCTCACCCCATCTCCCATCCATTCAAGGTTTTATTTTTGGCTGGGATAAAAAGCGTCTTCCGGATCAATTCTCCATTCGATCAATCTCTTCTCACCCACGATCTCCCATCCATCTCAACTCTCTTAATTTCTTATGTATTTAGAGATCTCAAGGTTTTATTTTGGCTAGTATATAAAGCATTTTCCTGATCAATTCTCCATTCTATCAATCTCTTCTCACCCACGATCTCCCATCCATCTCAACTCTCTCAATTTCTTATGTGTTTTTAGATCTCAAGGTTTTATTTTGGCTAGTAGATAAAGCATTTTCCTGATCAATTCTCCATTCTTTCAATCTCTTCTCAACCACGATCTCCCATCCATCTCAACTCTACCAATATCTTATGTATTTAGCAATCTAGAGGCTTTGTTTTGGTCAGTATATAAAGCATTTTCTGGGTCAATTCTCCATTCTATCAATCTATTGTCAGCCATGATCTCCTATTCTCCTCAACCTTAGGAATCTCTCATGTATGTAAAGATGGGGAAGGTTGAATCGGTCAGTAATCGCATTTTCCGGATCAATTCTCCGCTCCATCAATCTCTTCTCAGCCATGATCTCCCATCCACGTAAACCATAGCAATCTCTTATGTATACCTCAACTATCACTGGGATCACAAAACAGTCCATGAAAACCCACACAACTTCTACGAGAGGCTTTTCAAACAGGCGAACTGAGGGACCGAGGCGTTTAATGATACAGACACAGAAGATTAACCGGGTCTTTAAGGGTGTTTTTCACGTTCAAGGTCCAGAAGTCGTGTAAAACTATCACTGTGATCACAAAACAGTCCATGGAATCCCACGCAACTTCTATGAGAGGCTTTTCGATTAGATGGACTGAGTGGCCGAGACGTTTAATAATGGGTGTTTTTCTCCATTCAAGGTCCAGAAGTCATGCAAAACTATCACCAGGGTCACAAAACAGCCCATGAAAACCCATGCAGCTTCTATGAGAGGCTTTTCGATTAGATGGACTGAGTGGCCGAGACGTTTAATAATGGGTGTTTTTCTCCGTTCAAGGTGCAGAAGTCGTGTAAAACTATCACCAGGGTCACAAAACAGCCCATGAAAACCCATGCAGCTTCTACGAGAGGCTTTTCAAATAGGCAAACTGAGGGGCCGAGACGTTTAGTAATACGGACTTAGGTCATACTAGGACAAAAGACTAAAGAACAATCATTTTAGTAGTTGTGGCTGGCCTGTCGTGTGTTCTTATTTAGCGTGTCTGTGTGTGGGTGTGAATCAGGCTGACAACGCTAGCAGGCTACTTATTATTTTAGCTAACTCACCATTATTCAGGGTTTTATTGGTGGTATTTATATTAGAGCAATTCATAGTACAGTCATCCCTCAAATAGTACAGTTTCCAATAGTTCGGTTTCAGTTTTATACGGATTGTCATGGAAGAATTTTTTAGGATTTTTAAATTTCCCGCTCGTTGCACCAAGTAGCCATGGCGTGAGTGGCAATGTTGGTGTTAGCGAGTGTTCTAAGTGCTAATCAGTTCACGGATAGAGAAAGTCATATCCGCCAGGGTTACTTTATTGGACAAAAATCACATAGGTCATTACAACAAGGACAACACATAGGATAGGTGTTTGTTTGTGTATGCGTTTGTGTGAATGTTGTTTGTGTAGGTTAACATTTAAGTGTGGGTGTATGTGTAGAACAATGTGTACGAATGGACGACAAGAGGACATGGACGGACAGTAGAAGATAAACAAATAACAAGAGATAAACAATTAGACACACAAGAAACAGCGAGACGGGAGCATGAACGAAAACATTGACACAAAGTAAAAATGAATATAGAGTCTATGCTGCAATGCCCCATTTTCTTATTGTCACTGAGGGGAAGGAACACGGAATTTGAGCGGTGACTGCTACAGCAACACTTCTACCAAAACACCTGCAGGTCCCAAACGCCCGTACTATTTGAGGGACGACTTACTGGTGTAGTTAGTGGTTGCTCTGTAGTATGACCTAATCCATGCTGCTTGTGTGTTGGACGGACGCTAACAAACTCGGCACTTGCAGTCTTTTTCTTTCATATATTTGATCTGTTTGAAGGTTTTTTGAATCCGTTCATTGATGATTTTTAGTCGCTTCCTGCTGATTTGATCTAAGTGTGGGTCTGTTGATGTATTGCTTAATGAAACACTTCTTTGGTTGCTCATTTCATTGATCTTTTTGAGGATTTTGGTTGGTATTATCAGACACTCACTTCTCACATCAGCTATTTCTAAAGTTCAAAGAGGGGGTCAGTCAGGTTCTAATGAGTGTCCCTTCAAGTTCATGTTACAGAAGAAGGGTCAAACTACCACCAGGGTCTTAATACTACTCCTGGAAATGCCCACAACGCCTACGAAAGCCTTGTCAAATATGTGTTCTTGGGCGATGAAATGTTTTATAATACGACGCTTAGAGCAGATTTCACAGTCCGTCACAGTGGCTTTGTAATCACCCGAACCAAACTATTTGATCTTCTACACTCCATGATGGTTAGGTTTTCAATACAAGACTGGATACACAAAGGATTTTCTGTATGGTCTCCTCAAATTTCTTAACTTAAACATGAACACATTTTTTTATTATTGTTTCCTTTTTCTGTGCCCTTGAGCTGTCTCCTTTGTTGTAAAAAAAAAAAATATGACGGAATTTTTGAAGTTCTTGGTATTGGTTTGGAGGCTTATTAACCCATCATGGCGAACTGTGAAAGTGGCCCATAGTTTAGTCAGCTGATTAGCCAAACACTTCTCTTTTCTCTATTCCTGCTGTCTAAAACAAGTCTTGCCATCTGCAGCAGCTTTGTTTCTTTCACAATACTCTATAATCACAACAGCAAGAAGCATTTGTCATTATCATTTTGGCAATCATCAGGCATTTATAAAGTCATTAAAAAGCTACACACACTTCTCTCCTGCATCTTGTTAGAAATCTGTGAGTCGGTCCGCTGCGATTGGCTCAGATTTGGCCTTCACTGGTAGCCTGGTAACATGCACTCCCAGGTCTTTCTCTGCCTCTGTGGTGGATAGTGGAGTGTTTCCCATGTGGTATTGGTATGCTGGATATCCCCTCCCAAGGTGCAAGACTTTACATTTCTCTTCATTGAATTGTAGCAGCCACTTTTTGCTCCACTCCTGTAGCTTGGTGATGTTTTCTTGTAGGAAATCCGCAGCCAAGGGGTTAAGAAAGGAATTAGGGCGTTGCTGGGATGAACTTTAGTTAGGTTTGGTAGCCTCATTCAGACAGGTGGGCTTTGATTAACCTTCTACCTTTTTCATTACTATTATCATTATTACCTTTATCTTCGCCATTCATGATTATCCAGAAGACTTCCTCGTCGAGAACATATCAGTGTTATAGTGATTTAGAAGTGATGAACATACTGATAAATTTTAGGTGCACAAATCAGTTATGCTTAGTATGTAGTCAGGGAAGTAGTCAAGTATTTTTTATCACTCCCTCGATAGATACGAGAATCCAACAATTGTGATAAACTGAATAAATTGGTCGTGGTTAAGATTGTTTATAGAAGTGTTCCTTACATTCCCTGCAAAGCTGATCTCATGTAAAAGTCAAGCTCGTGAAGACTAGATGCTCTGAGGAATGAATTTGATCCCCTTAGAAATGTAGTAGAAGTAGTAGTAGCAGTAGTAGTAGTAGTAGTAGTAGTAGTAGTAGTAGTAAGCCCTCAGAAGATGTGAAGACTTGATGTTCTGAGGAATGAACTTGATCCCCTTAGAAATGTAGTAGAAGTAGTAGTACCAGCAATAGTAGTAGTAGTAGTAGTAGTAAGTCCTCAGAAAACGTGAAGACTTGATGTTCTGAGGAATGAATTTAATCCCCTTAGAAATGTAGCAGAAGTAGTAGTAGTAGTAGTAGTAGTAGTATCAATAGTAGTAGTAGTAGTAGTTGTCCTCGTAGTAGCAGCAAGCCCTTAGAAAAGTAGAATCCACATAAACTCAATCTCATAAACTTTACCTTAAAATAATTAGTTAAAAAATCCTCTTCTACACAAGTATAGGAAGTAACTTGTTTGAAAAGACAATGCCAGTACTCCTCATGGGAAGGGACAAGTAGGAAGTGTATTTTTAAACGTGCTTTTTGTGGCTGTAACCGTCGTGCCAACATGATAAATTTACCCACGGCAGAACATTTACCATAAGGAGGTGTGCTGGCGAGTGCATCGTAGGGAAACAAGTGTAGCATAACATATTTTGTAAGCATGGTTGTGGTCGCTATAAGATTCCAACAAGTGCAAATTTATTAACCCGGTAGCAGCGACGGGCCAAATTTGTGGCTGTACCGTGTAGCAGTGACGGGCCAAATTTGTGGCTGTACCGTGTAGCAGTGACGGGCCAAATTTGTGGCTGTACCGTGTAGCAGCAACGGGCCAAATTTGTGGCTGTACCGTGTAGCAGTGACGGGCCAAATTTGTGGCTGTACCGTGTAGCAGCGACGGGCCAAATTTGTGGCTGTACCGTGTAGCAGTGACGGGCCAAATTTGTGGCTGTACCGTGTAGCAGTGACGGGCCAAATTTGTGGCATGATATAAAACCCCTAAATTAGATGATGCATAAACTGATCACAAATGCGTTGATATATATTATGAAATGGTTTGTGTGAGTGATGATTTTTTCTCATTTTTCTCGCTTGGAGGGACCATTAAGAAACATGATCCCTGCTGCTACCGGGTTAAAGGAAAGTTTGCTGTCATGTTCATAAGGAAGAAAGTGTCACGTGACATCGCGTAACATTTTATAAGCCTGTTTCTGGTCGCTATGAGAATTTAACAGGTGCAAGATTACTAAAGGAAAGTGTGCTGTTAGGTTTATAGGGAAGAAAGCATCACTACTAAAAGAAAGTGTGCTGTCAGGTTCACAGGTAAGAAAGCGTCACATAACATAGCGTAACATTTTAAAGCATGTTTCAGATCGCTATAAGAATTTAACAGGGGCATGATTACTAAAAGAAAGTGTGCTGTCAGGTTCATAGGAAAGAAAGCGTCAAGTAACATTGCGTAACATTTTATAAGCATGTTTCTGGTCGCTATAAGAATCAAAAAGTCGTAATTTTGCGTAAAGGAAGTGTGCGTCGTTTGGAAGAAAGTGTAACATGACATAGCATAACATTTCCTAAGCCTGTTTTCATGTTGCCATAAGAATCAAAAAGTCCGAATTATTTTGCAAGAAAGAAGAGTGCTGTAAGGTGCGTCATAGGGAATAAAGTGTAGTGTGACATATTCTCTAAGCGTGTGTCTGGTTGCTGTGAGAATCTAACAGTCGGTGATAACATGATCAAATTATGTGATAGCCTGAGACGTTAAGAAGGAATATGGAGGTCTTAAAAGGCTACTACACTGGTCAAATTTTCCGTGGATCTTCAGTCAAACCACGATTTCCGCTGGCGTGGTTCTCATTTGTTTCTTGTTATTGCTGCTGATGATGATGGTGAGTAATACCGTCATCCTTCTGTGAAATCTACCGTAGCTTTGGAAGATCGTGGACACGTCAGAAAACAACGGAAATATAAGAACCACGCCAGCGGAAATCGTGGTTTGACAAGATCCACGGAAAATTTGCCCAGTGTTATATCCCCTTTAAGCTTTGAGGTATCTTTGTTGTGATGGTAGAGTGCTTGCCTTGCATCTCAGGAGCCTGGTTTTGATTCCTTACGGTTTTAATATTTGCTAGAAGAAAATGTAGTTAGGTTTGTAATTGGAAAGAAGATTAAACATTACACTGTCTATCAAAGTGTTGTGGTGGCAATGAGTCTAACAGTCATGGCAACTTTGATCGGGTTAGTCGCAGTTAGAATGTTTGATAAAAGGAAATGTACCATGTTCTTACGTTCTTATGTTCTTATGTATACGTATATTCGTGTAAAAGTCAGTATTTTGTAAACATCAACCCTCCCTCTGTTGGAAAAAAATTATCTTTAGTAGTAGATTTTTATTTTTATTTTATTTTTTTATTTATTTATGTATTTATTTATTTATTTTATTTATTTTTTTTTTTTTTATGTACTCTAAGAACTTCCAGTCACCCCTCATGACAGTGGTGGCTTAACAATGGACATCCTTTCCCATCCTTCCTTTCCTACCAGTGCGACAGGAAACATATGGCTTGCATCTCTCAAAGGGGGTTAGACTTCACTGCCCTTTTTCATATATTAATTTTTTAAGGAAAGGGTTCAGCTCAAGGATGCAAAAAAGAGGAATCAAAAGAGGCCTACGATGGTGCTGCTCCTTAGAGAGTGTGCAGAGGAGTAACAGGAATATTTATGCACAGAGGAATTAATCTAACCCGGTAGCAGCGACAGGACAAATTTGTGGCTTTACCGTGTACCAGCGACGGGCCAAATTTGTGGCTTTATGGTGTATGTACAATCGATGGGCCAAATTTGTGGCTTTACAGTGTACCAGCGACAGGCTAAATTTATGGCTTTAGTGTGAACCAGTGACGGGCCAAATTTGTGGCTTTACAGTGTACCAGCAACAGGTTAAATTTATGGCTTTAGTGTGAACCAGTGACGGGGCAAATTTGTGGTTTTACCATGTACCAGCGCTGGGCTAAATTTGTGGCTTTACCATGTACCAGCGCTGGGCTAAATTTGTGGCTTTACAGTGTACCAGTGACGGGCTAAATTTGTGGCTTTACCATGTACCAGCGATGGGCTAAATTTGTGGCTTTACAGTGTACCAGCAACGAGCCAAATTTGTGGCTTTAGTGTGTACCAGTGACGGGCCAAATTTGTGGCTTTACCATGTACCAGCGATGGGCTAAATTTGTGGCTTTACCATGTACCAGCGATGGGCTAAATTTGTGGCTTTACCATGTACCAGCGATGGGCTAAATTTGTGGCTTTACCATGTACCAGCGATGGGCCAAATTTTCGCCATAATATAAACCCCAAAAAATAGATGATGCATAAACTGATCACAAATGCATTGATATATATTATTATGAAATGGTTTGTGTGAGTGATGATTTTTTCTCATTTTTCTTGGTTAGAGGGACCTTTAAGAAACATGATCCCGCCAGCTACCGGGTTAATACTTGGGCTTATTATTTTTTTCCAACAACTCACCCAGGCTTTGGAAAGATGAGGCAGACTCTTGCACCAAGCCAAATGGTATCCCACTGCTTAAGACCTTTGTATTCATTACCAACATGTCAGGCCATCGCAATTACTTAGGGTTTTAATATTTCCTAATTGATAATGTAGTTAGGTTTGTAATTGGAAAGAAAATTTAGCATTGCACTGTCTATCAAAGTGTGTTTTGGTGCCAGTAAGTCTGACAGTCAAATAGTTGTGAGTCAAAAGTGTCTGAGAATGCTGGCCCTAGTAATATTTTTCTTATGGTGGAAAAAATGATAATAACAACCGTAGACAAATTAGCCAAAGTTAGAATCATAGAGAAAATTTCGTTAGATTTGGCGTGAAAACGTGACCACAAGTTATATTATCTAAGTGAAGAAATGATGATGATGATAACCGTAGACAAATTAGCCAAAGATAAAATGATACAGAGAAAATTTCGTTAGATTTGTCGTGAAAACGTGACCACAAGTTATATTATCTAAGTGAAGAAATGATGATGATGACAACCATAGACAAATTAGCCAAAGTTAGAATCATAGAGAAAATTTCGTTAGATTTGTTGTGAAAACGTGACCACAAGTTATATTATCTAAGTGAAGAAATGATGATGATGACAACCATAGACAAATTCACCAATGTTAGAATGGTAAAGAAAATTTCGTCAGATTTGTCGTGGAGGTAACGTGACCACAAGTTGTATTATCTAAGTGTTCTTGTGGCAATTCATATACGGGACGAGGAGGAGGAAGAGGGAGGACGCACAATCCATGTTCATACAATTGTTATCACATTCACAAAGTCTCCCAGGCCTCTCCTCATCACCAGGTTGTCAGCCGCCACACCAGAGTCGCCTCCCCTCATGGTGGTGTGCGTGTGGTGCCGGCAACACTCAAGCACAGGTTGTGGTATTATTGTTAACTTGTCCTCTCGTTCATGTACTTAAGTAGCCAGGGAGAGGCATGGAAATGAAGAATGATGGAAGGAAGGTGGACGGTGATCAATAAACTTTGTGATTGTTGTTGTTTTGTATTTATTGTGCTTTTGAAGTGTTTTGAGGTGTGTGTGTGTGTGTGTGTGTGTGTACATATCCTGGCTGGCCATGTCAAACCACCATAGCCAGTGGAGTTGATACTAATTTGGTGGGTGTGTTGAGGGGACTCTCCCTACTCATTGATGGCACTGTGCCTCTCACTCTCTTAGTTCCTTCTTTTTTATGCAGGCCTGTTCACGAATGTTGCCAAAATCATGAGGAGAATAAAAGCTGAGGAGGATTGTAAAAGTCTGCAAGAAGATTTTGACAGGATTTGAGTTGGGCCAGGCGTGGGAAACTAAATTAAATGAAAAAGTCCAAATTATTGGAAATGTCTAACTACTAAGAGGCCATCACTGAACTATTCAATGGCAGAAGGAGAAGGACTTTGGAGTGTTGGTCCAGGATAATTTGTCTCCTGGAACACTTATTAACAGGATTGTAAGAGAGACTTGTAAGTTTTTGACAAACAAAAGAGTGACCCTTCACTCTGTGGACGATATGAAGAAGTGACAGAGGAATTGTTAGTGGCATTGATCAAGCCCAGGTTTGAATACCTGCCACTGATATATTGTACCTACATAGAAAAAAATAAAATAATACAAAAATCAGCCAACAAGGCGGTACCCAGCCTGAGTTATTTAACTTACGAGTAGTTATTTTATTTATTTATTTGTTTATTTATTTATTTATTTATTTATTTTATTTTTTGGTATTTCGCTGGGGATATACCCCAAGGGAGGAAGGCGGAGCATGTCATTTGAAAAGTTGTGACTGCCTTTGTTAAAAGAAAGAAATTAGAGATGATGGCGATGAATGGAGTAGACGCATGATAAAGATATGTTTGTATACGACAGGAGCAACGAGAGCATGCATGGAAGTCAAAAAAAAAAATGTTTGAAAGGCAAAGGCATCGAGAAATAGTCTGCCCAATAGATGCATTGAACAGTGAACAAAAAGGTAGTTCACTTCATTCCAGAGGCTGGACCCCACAAGCATAGAATATTTCATGTAGGACACACACACACACACACACACACACATTATGGCAAATTAATAAATTGATTACCATACAACACCAATAAGTCACTCATCTCTCCATGTTTCATCTCATGTCACCATCTTCCCTCGTGTGTGTGTGTGTGTGTGTGTGTGTGTGATACGTCCTAATTGAGGTGGCAGACGTAATATGGCTGTTCAGTAGGAAAAAGCAGGAGGTAGAAAAGAGGATTGCATTGAAGAGTAAGTAGGCGGTGGCTGAAGCGGTAGCGTGCTGGGCCCACATTCACCATGTGATGGACGGACACAGTCGAATCCACACTACCCTCCATTTTTCAGTTTTCACCCACGAGTGGCTTAAACTACCCATGCTGTCCTGAAGACCACCCATCAACTCGGACTCTACTCCTAGTCCAGAAATCAGAAAGAACGAGTTCCAGGGGCGGCATATGAGAAGAGAAGATGGCGCCACCACTTGCCCCCGCCCTGCGCCGGCTGGGCGGGGGCCGCCTCGCCCCTCCCCCAAGCCTCAAGGCGCAATAGAGGCGCAAAAAAAAAAAAAAAAAAAAAAAAATTATATGCAGGCCGGTGATGCTCTGATATACAAGTCGCTGGTTGCATATAAGAAAAACACGTGCTCTTAAATTCTTAATGCCAGTGTGACGGATATGAGCACCGAGGTCACGCGCTGCCTTAATTTTAGCAAATGCCCCAAGCTTTAACTTTACAGAAAAGGCTAATCGATGAGCCTCTATAGCGTGTTAGCCTTATCGGTGGCTTTCGCATCTTACATCAACTATTTCCGAAGGCCAGAAAGGAGATCAATCGGGTTCTAACGAGTGGTCTTTTAGGTTCATGGTACAGAAGAAGGGTCACACAACCACCAGGGTCATAAAAGTACCCCTGGACATCGTTGCCACATTATCGTACTCGGAGCATCATATTAACCGGTTTCTGCCCCATAACTATTGCCAAGAAACATCAGGAATTAACAATTTTAACGATGAATATAAATGAATCTAAATATTGGGGCCCAGGAGATAGTTTTTTGTGTCGGAAGTTGGTAAATATAAGAGGCTGAGTACGATAATCTGGCAATGTTGCCCCTGGAAATGCCCAAAACTCCTCCGAAAGCCTTGTCAAACAGTTCCGCCAACGTAAAAAACACACACTACAGCCCAACTTATCTCCTTAGTGGCTTTTGGAAATGGTTGTTGTGAGGACTAAAAGCGTCTGATAATATATACGAGCTTCACTGACGAATAATTTGAACGATACAACCAT